>NC_092179.1:3071615-3371615 GCF_045791955.1 Oncorhynchus clarkii lewisi | reverse complement strand
ATGGTGCAGGGCAGCATCACGTACAGAGGATGCAGCCTAATAGCTGTGGCCTGTTGGGAAGTAGAAAGGAACACACCAAGTCAGTCAACACACTTGGACATGTGTATGAGAGAGACAGACAGAGAGAGGGAGTGTGTGTGTGTATGCAAATGTGCACGCATGCATACGTGCGTTATTGCGTGTGTGCGTTCGTTCGTGCATGAGTGCGCATGTGTCTGTTTGTGTGTGTGGTTACCATAGAGGCCAGTATGGGCAGGAACAGTGTGGTAGTAGCTGTGTTGCTGGAGCACTCAGTGAAGGTCCCCACCAACAAACAGAGTAGCAGAGAGATACCGAAGGGAGGAATGGACTGTAGAGGAGCTAGACTCTCACCCAGCCATTGAGACAGACCAGATGCCTAGAGAAACAGATGGGGTGGGCGAGATGAGGGGGGTGAGTGGAGGTGAGAGCGAGAGAGACAAGATACAGGGCATTATGAACTAGATGCCTGCACACAAACCTCGCTACCGCTGGCCAAAGCAAAACCTCCTCCCAGCAATAGGATGATATTCCAGGGCATGCGTTCGTGGACCACATGCCAGTTCAACAGAGCAGTTGGGGCCTTTTGCTTCTTCTTACCTGGAGAGTGGGAGGGGAGTAAGAGAAGGAATAAGTGAAATTAACATTAACAATGCACATTAAAGGACTATCTCTTCATTAGAGAGTGAAACTGAACTTTGTCTCATTGAGTCTTCTTAACTGAACAGAATCTGCAGACAAAGATACAGTTGAAGTCGTTTACATACACCTTAGCCAAATACATTTACATTTAAACTCAGTTTTTCACAATTCCTGACATTTAATCCGAGTAAAAATTCCATGTTTTACGTCAGTTAGGATTACCACTTTTTTTTAAGGATGTGAAAAGTCAGAAAAATAGTGTAGATTTATTTATTTCAGCTTTTATTTCTTTGATCACATTCCCAGAGGGGCAGAGGTTTACCAACACTCAATTAGTATTTGGTAGCATTGCCTTTAAATTGTTTAACTTGGCTCAAACGTTTCGGGTAGCCTTCCACAAGCCTCCCACAATAAATTGGGTGAATTTTGGCCCATTCCTCCTGACAGAGCTGGTGTAACTGAGTCAGGTTTGTAGGCCTCCTTGCTCGCACACGCTTTTTAAGTTCTGCCCACATACAGTGCCTTGCGAAAGTATTCGGCCCCCTTGAACTTTGCAACCTTTTGCCACATTTCAGGCTTCAAACATAAAGATATAAAACTGTATTTTTTTGTGAAGAATCAACAACAAGTGGGACACAATCATGAAGTGGAACGACATTTATTGGATATTTAAAACTTTTTTAACAAACCAAAAACTGAAAAATTGGGCGTGCAAAATTATTCAGCCCCTTTACTTTCAGTGCAGCAAACTCTCTCCAGAAGTTCAGTGAGGATCTCTGAATGATCCAATGTTGACCTAAATGACTAATGATGATAAATACAATCCACATGTGTGTAATCAAGTCTCCGTATAAATGCACCTGCACTGTGATAGTCTCAGAGGTCCGTTAAAAGCGCAGAGAGCATCATGAAGAACAAGGAACACACCAGGCAGGTCCGAGATACTGTTGTGAAGAAGTTTAAAGCCGGATTTGGATACAAAAATATTTCTCAAGCTTTAAACATCCCAAGGAGCACTGTGCAAGCGATAATATTGAAATGGAAGGAGTATCAGACCACTGCAAATCTACCAAGACCTGGCCGTCCCTCTAAACTTTCAGCTCATACAAGGAGAAGACTGATCAGAGATGCAGCCAAGAGGCCCATGATCACTCTGGATGAACTGCAGAGATCTACAGCTGAGGTGGGAGACTCTGTCCATAGGACAACAATCAGTCGTATATTGCACAAATCTGGCCTTTATGGAAGAGTGGCAAGAAGAAAGCCATTTCTTAAAGATATCCATAAAAAGTGTTGTTTAAAGTTTGCCACAAGCCACCTGGGAGACACATCAAACATGTGGAAGAAGGTGCTCTGGTCAGATGAAACCAAAATTTAACTTTTTTGGCAACAATGCAAAATGTTATGTTTGGCGTAAAAGCAACACAGCTCATCAACCTGAACACACCATCCCCACTGTCAAACATGGTGGTGGCAGCATCATGGTTTGGGCCTGCTTTTCTTCACCAGGGACAGGGAAGATGGTTAAAATTGATGGGAAGATGGATGGAGCCAAATACAGGACCATTCTGGAAGAAAACCTGATGGAGTCTGCAAAAGACCTGAGACTGGGACGGAGATTTGTCTTCCAACAAGACAATGATCCAAAACATAAAGCAAAATCTACGATGGAATGGTTCAAAAATAAACATATCCAGGTGTTAGAATGGCCAAGTCAAAGTCCAGACCTGAATCCAATCGAGAATCTGTGGAAAGAACTGAAAACTGCTGTTCACAAATGCTCTCCATCCAACCTCACTGAGCTCGAGCTGTTTTGCAAGGAGGAATGGGAAAAAATGTCAGTCTCTTGATGTGCAAAACTGATAGAGACATACCCCAAGCGACTTACAGCTGTAATCGCAGCAAAAGGTGGCGCTACAAAGTATTAACTTAAGGGGGCTGAATAATTTTGCACGCCCAATTTTTCAGTTTTTGATTTGTTAAAAAAGTTTGAAATATCCAATAAATGTCGTTCCACTTCATGATTGTGTCCCACTTGTTGTTGATTCTTCACAAAAAATACAGTTTTATCTCTTTATGTTTGAAGCCTGCAATGTGGCAAAAGGTCGCAAAGTTCAAGGGGGCCGAATACTTTCGCAAGGCACTGTATTTTCTGTGAAATTGAGGTCAGGGCTTTGTGGCCACTCCAATACCTTGACTTTGTTGTCCTTAAGCCATTTTGTCACAACTTTGGAAGTGTGCTTGAGGTCATTGTCCATTTGGAAGACCCATTTGCGTCCAAGCTTTAACTTCCTGACTGATGTCTTGAGATGTTGCTTCAATATATCCACATAATTTTCCTTCCCTCATGATGCCATCTATTTTGTGAAGTGCACCCTTCCCTCCTACCCCCCACAACATGATGCTGCCACCTCGTGCTTCACGGTTGGGATGGTGTTCTTCGGCTTGTAAGCCTCTCCCTTCTTCCTCCAAACATAACAATGGCCAAACAGTTCTATTTTTATGGCCAAACAGTTCTATTTTTGTATCATCAGACCAGAAGACATTTCTCCAAAAAGTACGATCTTTGTCCCCATGTGCATTTGCAAACCATAGTCTGGCTTTTTTATGTCGGTATTGGAGCAGTGGCTTCTTCCTTGCTGAGCGGCCTTTCAGGTTATGTCGATATAGGACTCGTTTTACTCTGGATATAGATACTTTTGTACCTGTTTCCTCCAGCATCTTCACAAGGTCCTTTGCTGTTGTTCTGGGATTGATTTGCACTTTTCGCACCAAAGTACGTTCATCTCTAGGAGACAGAACGCGTCTCCTTCCTGAGCAGTATGACGGCTGCGTAGTCCCATGGTGTTTATACTTGCGTACTATTGTTTGTGCAGATGAACGTGGTACCTTCAGGTGTTTGGAAATTTCTCCTAAGGATGAACCAGACTTGTGGGGGTTCATCCAGGTCTTGGCTCATAATTGTCCATGATGTCAAGCAAAGAGGCACTGAGTTTGAAGGTAGGCCTTGGAATACATCCACAGGTTCACCTCCAATTGACTGAAATTAGCCTCAGAAGCTTCTAAAGCCATGACATCATTTTCTGGAATTTTCCAATGGCAGTCAACTTAGTGTATGTAAACTTCTGACCCACTGGAATTGTTTTCAGTGAATTATAATTTAAATAATCTGTCTGTAAACAATTGTTGAAAAAACTACTTGTGTCATGCACAAAGTAGATGTCCTAACCAACTTGCCAAAACTATAGTTTGTTAACAAGAAATTTGTGTGGTTGAAAAACGAGTTTAAATGACTCCAACCTAAGTGTATGTAATATTCAGACTTCAACTGTATTTGTTATTGTGTCTCTTTCATTGAACCCCCCCCCCCCCCTCACCTTCCTCCCCAGCCTCTCCCTCCTCTTCCTCAGCACTCCCACAGCAGAACGGTCGTGAGGGGATAATGAAGAAGAGCGTGGACATGAAGATGGCAACAGTCCCGTCTGTCACAAACCTGAAGGATACACACAGCGAAAGAGTTTAGAATTCAGTTAGAAGAACAGACATTCACATTTTATTGGTGTGTGTTTGTGTGTGTGTGCATGCATCTGACTGTGTGCCTGCCTGTGTGCATGAATGTATCTGTATGTGTGCTACTCACGCTCCATCCTTGTTAAACAGTACAGTGGCCCAGCCTGGCATGAAGCCTGGTTCTCTGGTGAACCACATCACCACCAGCAGGACAAAGATGGTCAGCACAGCCCCCTCGGCGAAGGTCATGCTCCCCAGCTTCCTGTACTCCTCCTTCATCACTGCGAACGCCTCCTTGTCTCCCTCGTTCTTCTTCCCGCAGCCAAATGACTTCTTCATGCTGTCACGGACAAGGAGTGAGACCTCAAAGAATCAACTAATATCAAACTTAATTGAATTAGGAGCTATTAGTTAGAAGTAATGTAGCATGTTCAGCGGCTTCTGTTAAAGTGATGTTTCACTTCTCTTTCGATGTATATGTCCATTAATTTGTTATTTAAAAAAAGTAGAGAATTGCCTCACTACACAGAAATAACAGTGTTTCTGCATCTCGCCGGAAGGGAAGGGCCATCTACATTTCCTGGTTGTAAGCAAACCATAATATGTGGAATTCATGGCGATTTCGGGATGTAGTACAGCACCTGTCGAAGTTGATCCAGTTGAGAATTGGTGTCAACAGATAGCTAACGTTAATTACGGGACCAGCCACTCATTCATAGAACATCAGAGGGTGTCTCAGGGGAGTCGGGATATGCAAACAAACACATTTCCATTTACACCTCACACTTGTGTTTACACACCTCACACTTACAGGACAAATATAAGCACTCACTATTTGACCTTTTGAGATTGCGAAGAACTTTTTATTTTTGTGTCAACAACAACTGTAAAGTTTAGTCATGTTGTGGTGCTCAATACCTGGATGTGCAAACTTCAAGCAAGTGCAGGCTGCTGGGGTAACATTTCATTGGTTACCTGACGGAAATATTCCTTTGAGCCGATAGTGGCTGGCGGCAGTGCTTAATTTAAGCTAAAGCCTGCCGGAACAGGATCCGGCACTTCTCCGTTTTGGATTGTTTCGTTCCGGGAACCCATTTGGCCGGCAGGTACCTCTCATGGCATGAAAAATAATTGTCAAAAATGTGAATAAACGCGGTGAAAGTTCATTCGAGTTGCCTCTGTTAATTTTCCTCATTATTAGGACTATGATTTACTGCTCATATTGTAGCATACAATATGTGTCTCCACACATCTAGGCTATTGATGGATTCAAGACAACGTTGTTTTCATTGATTTCAGATAATCAGTTTGTCAGTGTCAAAGTAGCCTGACTTTTTGATAATTTGTGCTTTCAAGACAACTGGGAACTCTGGAAAAAAATGAGGTTGAATCATGACGTCAGTGATCTTCAGGTCGGAACTTTGGGCATTTAGAAAGAGGCCAGGGTTCCCCACTTGAAATTCTGGAAAACATATTTTCCCAGTCGGAGATAGTTTTTTCCCAATTTCCCAGTTGTTGAACGCACTGAAGTTGGAAGTCGAAGATTTCCCAGCTCTGAGTTCCCAGTTTTGAACGTGACATTAAAAAGATTATGCCTATGTCTCCAATCATGTAAAATGACATAGAATTGCATAAAATACATCTATAAAAGGCAACAAAAAAATCCCATGTGTGCAACTTCTGTAAGTGCCTCTACTCTACTGCTCTATACCACTTCGCAAATGTGATGATATGCATGCAATGCTTTACTATCAAGGTAAAAAATAATTCTCATGTTTTCCGGTCCCCAGGTCACCCCCCCTCTCACGCTCACTTTTTGTTCCATCACCTCCCGATTTACAAATTAAGCACTGGCTGGCGGCAGTGGAGAAATATCCAAGTGTGTATGTTGGTTGCCAGCACTTTCAGCCAGAGGATTTCGAAACAGACCTGAAGTCTTAACTGATGGGGTTGCCAGGTCGTAGAACATTGAAATGTGAAGCTATTCCATCGATTTGCACCTTCACTTCAAAGAGGAAGCATGCCGATCAGCCAACATCAGCGCAGCAGAAAATAAGTCAAGCAGCAGTAATGTAGTTAACTAGCTAGCCAGTGGCGACCCGTCATTCAGAGCAGATGTTCACCTGTTTTGAGCCCCACCTGTAAAACATTCGTTTTTTGCAGTAATTTGTGTCATATCAATTTGCAAGCAATGTAAAAACAAATGTATTGAGTGAATAAAGCCACATGGTCTTTTTCTTGCATTCTTGAGTAAGGCAGCTCCAAAATGCAGGTGTTTCAGCCTAGACCAGTGCTTTCTATGGTGGAGGGGCAGCCAGTGGAAAATACAGAGCGTAGGTGTTGGTAATCTTCTCTAGTTGCGCTGTGATAGGCTCAGTGTTCTGTCATTCATGGGGACACTACGTCACTGCGTAATCTACAGGGAGAGCTAGGCAGTTGAAGCCCCCTTGGGTGCTGCCATAGATTTACGTTAGAAGTGCTCATCCAAGAAGGCTCAAGGTCATAGGCCACAGATAAAATGACTTTAAATTACGTTATATGTGCTGTAGTTTTGATTGGACTGATCGTGTCAACATCATACTTTCAAAATCTTAACTAGACAAGCAGTCATCATCATAAATCACCTCAACAATCTACTCGCAAATCCTTTCTAATCCTTATCATATGAAGAGAAATGATAGATAAAAGGTATTGGTGCTCATCGGCCATTGGACCGAAAATTACAAATTCAACAATGAGTGGTTTGGAAGGAATAAGTGGCTAACTGCAAGAGTTGCAAAGCACTCACTATGTTGCTTACCCTGCCTGCTATAAGTTTGAATACATTGGCCATGCTATGACTCCAGCATGACTTCTGCCAATTTCAAAACAACTGGAAATTCAGAACTGGGAAATCTCATACTTCAGTAAGTTCAAGACAACTGGGAACTCTGGGAAAAAAATGAGCTCCGACTGGTGAAAATACATCTTAAATGGTCATCCAAGTCAGAATTCCAAGTCGAGAAAGCCTCTTTCTAGAGCTCTGACCTGAAGATCACTGAAGTCATGTTTCGACCATGTCATGATTCGAGTTCCCAGTTGTCTTGAAAGCATCATAAATCCAGAGAATGTCAAAGTTGATGACAAAGTTTGATGATAAAGGACCGCTGCGCCACCTTCCTGTTCAGGAGGGCACAGCACAATGAAGGTAGTCAAAAAATGTATTGTATGCTGCTGCATCAATGATGTAATATGCCAGGTAGATATGTATACTGTAGATAAGAAAGTAATACTAAGTGTATGTTGTGTAGTAAGCTGTTACTATACCATGTGCTTCACCCTAATAATTTTGTCCCTTTTTCCCCCTCAGCACTTGGTGGTGCACATGTAGCCTATAGCCTGTTTTAGAGAAATGTCATCATCAAACATTGTAAGAGCTTTCTTTGTTTGCTTATATGCCCCCTTTATTTATCCTATGTTTCTGACTTGGTGTACATGGAGAACACTGTAAAAATGGCCCATGTTCTGAATTCTGTCTCAAAAGTGCTGAACAAAGTACCCCACACATATAATTATCTGTAAGGTCCCACATTAGTGCAGTGAATTTCAAGCACAGATTCAACCACAAAGAATAGGGAGGCATTCCAATGGTTCTCAAAGAAGGGCACCAATTGGTAGATTGGTAAAAGAAAAAAAAATCAGAAATTGAATATCCCTTTGCGCATAGTGCAGTTATTAATTATACTTTGGATGCTGTCTCAATACACCCGGTCACTACAAAGATACAAGCGGCTTTCCTAACTCAGTTGCCGGAGAGGAAGGAATCCATTCAATTGATTTTAACTTTAAAAAACTAAACATGGCGGTCTTCGCCTTAGCAATCTCACTGCAAAGACCTCCTCCATTCCTGTCATTATTGTAAGAGATTGTGATATCTCACAACTCAAAATAGAGCTAGTCACTTCCAAGGCAGTCAGTCAGTTAACTAATAACTGATCATAACATTGATGTGATTGGCCTGACTGAAACATGGTTCAGTGGGGTTCAGTGGGGTTTGTCCAGCATGTCTAAGGACCTACGCATTGCCACAGTCATACCCTGGATCTAGGTTTGTCTCGTGGAATACAATTTGTGGATCTAAATGTTTTTCCTGATAATTCCTGGACTATCGGACCTCCATTTTATTACAATTGAAATCTCTAAAAAAAATCTGCTAAAACCCCAACAAACTGTTATTAAAATCTGCGAATAAATTATCGGACAACCCAAAGACTCCCTCCACCTACCCAATGACACCGGAGTACAACAATCAGTTAACCACCTACATTTAGGCTTGCATAATACCCTAGATGCAGTCACACTTCAAAAACATTTTTCAAAATAAATGAGCTCTCTGAAATACAGAAAATACCCGACCCTTGAGGCAAGCTTCCAGAAAATTGCTCCACTAAACGAAGTCTTCCGACTAGCTTGGAAAGACAGTAAAGTGCAAGATTGAAGAGCCCTCACTGCTGCTCGATCAGTCTACTTATCCAACCTGAGTAAGGAGAATAAAACAATCCAAAACATATTGTTGATACTGTTGCAATGCTAACTAAAGAGCAGCAATCCCCAAGTGAGGATGGCCTTCACTTCAGCAATGATGAATTCATGAACTTCTTAGATTAAAAGATTATGATTATTAGAAAGCAAATTACGGACTCCAATTTAAATCAAGTCAGGTAAGGCAGGTCCTCACCAGACACCAACGGCAACAATGTCGCCTATGGGCACAAATCCACCATCGCTGGACCAGACAGGACTGGCAAAAAGTGCTCTTCACTTCTTCGTTACACCGAGGCTTGTACTCTGGATCGGGATCGATTTTGAGGTGGAGGATCCGTCATGGTCTGGGGTGGTGTGTCACAGCATCATCGGACTGAGCTTGTTGTCATTGCAGGCAATCTCACCTCTATGCGTTACAGGGAAGACATCCTCCTCCCTCATGTGCTAACCATCCTGCAGGCTCATCCTGACATGACCCTCCAGCATTCCACCAGCCATACAGCTCGTTCTGTGCGTGATTTCCTGCAAGACATGAATGTCAGTGTTCCGCCATGGCCAGCGAAGAGCCCAAATCGCAACCCCATTGAGCACGTCTGGGACCTGTGAGGGTGAGGGCTAGGGCCATTCCCTCCAGAAATGTTCTGGAACTTGCAAGAGCCTTGGTGGAAGAGTGGGGTAACATCTCACAGTAAGAACTGGCTTATCGGGTGCAGTCCATGAGGAGGGGATGCACTGTAGGACTTTATGCAGCTGGTGGCCACACCAGATACTGACTGTTACTTTTGATTTTGACCCCCCCCCCCCCCCCCTTTGTTCAGAGACACATTATTTCATTTATGTTAGTCACATGTCTGTGGAACTGGTTCAGTTTATGTTTCAGTTGTTGAATCTTGTTATGCTCATACAAATATTTACGCGTTCAATTTGCTGAAAATAAACGCAGTTGACAGTGAGAGGACATTTATTTTTTTGCTGAGTTTATATCAGCCTATATTGAATCTTCCTTTCCTGTCAACATTTTTTGAAAAAGTTGTTTAGCAGCTACTCACTGCCTTCCTGAGGACAAATTATGTATATGAAACACTCAAGGCTGGTTTTAGACCCCATCATAGAGACTGCACAGTCCCCTCTATATAGGTTTCCTGTTAAGGCTAAGGCTGATTTCAAGGTTTTACTGCTAACCTACACAGCAATAAATTAACTTGCTCCTACCTATCTCTCCAATTTGGCCCTGCCTTACATATTTACATGTACTCTATGTCACAAGACACAGGACTCGTTATTGACCCTAGAATTTCTAAGAAAACAGCTGGAGGCAGGGCTTTCTCCTATAGAGGTACATTTTCATGGGATGGTCTGCCTATTTATGTGGGAGACGTCTCAACCTTTAAGTCTTTACTAAAGACTCATCTCTTCAGTAGGTCCTATGATTGAGTGTAGTCTGGCCCAGTGGTGCGAAGGTGAACGGCAAGGCACTGGAGTGACAAACCGTCCTTGCTGTCTCTGCCTGGCAGGCTCCCCTCTCTTCATTGGGATTCTCTGCCTCTGATGCTATTATGGGGGCTGAGCCACTGGTTTACTAGTGCTTTTCTATTCCATCCCTAGGAAGGGCGATGGACTAGAGTGGGTTGAGTCATTGACGTGATCTTCCTGTCCGGTTTTGTGCCCCCGTGGGCTCACGCGGTGGAGGAGATATTCATGGGCTACACTCAGCCTTGTCTCCTTGTAGTAAGTTAGTGGTCTATTGATTTCGCTTTAGTGTTGAAGAACAATCTGGCCTTAATGGCCATGTACTCTTATAATCTCCACCCGGCACAGCCAGAAGAGAACTGGCCACCCCTCAGAGCCTTCTTCCTCTCTAGATTTCTTCCTAGGTTCCTTTCTTTTCTAGAGGGGTTTTCCAAGACACCATGCTTCTACATCTGCATTGCTTTCTGTTTGGGGTTTTAGGCTGTGTTTCTGTATAAGCGCTTTGTGACATTTGCTGATGTAAAAAGGTCTTTATAACTACATTTGATTTGATTTGACATTGAATGTTCCTGAGTGGTCTAGTTACCGTTTTGACTTAAATTGGCTTGAAGATCGATGGCAAAACTTGACCATTGCTGTCTAGCAATGATCAACAACCAACTTGACAGAGCTTGAAGAATTTGTAAAATAATAATGGGCAAATATTTTACAATCCAGGTGTGCAAAGCTCTTAGAGACTTACCCAGAAAGATTCACCGCTGTAATCGCTGACAAAGTGTCACGCCCTGACCTTAGACTCTCTAGGGTAGGGGGCAGCATTCGGAATTTTGGATGAAAAGCATGCCAGAATTAAACGGCCTGCTACTCGGGCCCAGAAGATATGATATGCATATAACTGGTAGATTTGGATAGAAAACACCATCACTAGTTTCCAAAACTGTTATAATAGTGTCTGTGAGTATAACAGAACTGATTTGGCAGGCAAAAACCTGAGAAAAATCTATTCAGGAAGTACTTTTTTTTTGGTTTTGTAGTTTTCTATTCAATGCCATTACATACCTTAAGGGAACATTTTGACATTTGCCATATGGTTAGTGAGAAAGTCCACATTGCAAATGTACAGTCCCTTACTAGACGTCCGAAAACGTTTCTAAAATTCGCGGACGGCGTCAGGCCGTGCGGCAGGGCCGGATCTTCCAGGAAGTCATTAAACAAACTCTCTCGGACATTCGGTTTCCGTTTGATAAAATAATATAATTTTGGTCATTTTTCCGCTGTCCCAGTAAATCCCACAAGAGGGCGAATGGAATCATATTGCAAATGTACAAAACATCACCAATCACGACGTGGCCTTATCTCCTAAACTGAAAATATTTCGAAGCCAAAACTTGGTGAGCATAGGTTTGGCATAATGGACAGTTGGCCCCGAACAAGAGGGCGTCTAGGCCTCAACGTTTTTTGAGTTATGGCCATTTTTCGGGGATAAAAGGTCCAAAATAAAAATAGAGCAATATTTTTTCCGCTTCACGTCAAAGTAAAGGAACCTACGGTGTCAATAAAAAAAGAACCAGCCATTTATCTATAGTCATTTAAGAGAAATCGTACAATGTAAAATTCTGTGATTATCTGAAATAATAAACACTCACTAAACCCTCCGCAAATAAGTCAGTTCTTAACGTAAAGACTTAAAACTCAATATTCTATAATTGCCTACCCCAAGGAGGATATGTGTTCACTTTCAGCTTCCTGTGTAAACTGGAAGTGCCTTAAAATGGTGTCATAGGTGCTGTTTAGAAGGGTTTCAAAACTTCATATGTGTGATTAGGCAAACCTCATGAACTGTATGTCAGTCATTTCTCCCAACAGATATCAAAGGGCGGCAGGGTAGCCTAGTGGTTAAAGCGTTGGACTAGTAACCGTAATCCAATTTTAGGTATTATTAAACGTTTATAATCTATCAAAATGATTACAGGGCGATGTGTATTCAATAGCTCCTCGTCTTCAAATCAATGGCCGAAAATGTGCACTTCAAAACATCCTGGCGGAGACCGGAAGAAATGGAATCCAGTTAGTTGGATTTACCAACAAAAAACTCCCCGGATAATGACGACAATGGCGACATCGTGTGGAATCTGTAGGAATTGCATGCAGGTCCATAATTCATTTTGTGCCCTTTTAACAATCCATGAAAGTGACGCATGGATATTATTTTTAGCTTTCAGTGAGCAGTTTTTCTTGCGCTTTTCGATGAAACACACAATCTGTTATAGTCACAGCCGTGATTTAACCAGTTTTAGAAACTTCAGAGTGTTTTCTATCCACACATACTAATCATATGCATATACTATATTCCTGGCATGAGTAGCAGGACGCTGAAAAGTTGCGCGATTTTTAACAGAATGTTCGAAAAAGGAGGGGGTAGGCTTAACAGGTTTTAACTGACTTGCCTAGTAAAATAAAGGTAAAAAAAAAAAAAAACTCTCTCACACACACACACAAAGTGCAGTGCTTAAAGACACACAGAGCCTGCAATGGCATTTCCATATTCTCAAGGCTGTGCCGAGTTCAACGAGATGCCCCGCTTGACCGTAGCACGCTCGGAGTGCAGCGACCGTGAAAAAAGTAGGCCCAAAATGAAGCCTGGCCCTAAATGTCATTTGCTTTTGGGTGACAGTGAGAGAAGGGTTAGGGTGAGAAGCACAATTCGACCTCAGGTACGTTCCTGAGGTCCTCCCGATCTGTGCAAGCCTAACCTTGACCGTGGCATTAACCCTTAACAGTTAATCAGGGTTTTTTGATCTCACAGATTACAATGACATCTCTCCCCATAGGAATACATTGCCTGCTCCTCTAAAGTCAACCTGAAGCCTATGTGGGTTATGAATGCCTTATGAACCTGTCTTCAATGACAATCCATCAGGCCACTATGAGGTCTACCTGTGTTGATTCTAAGCTTCCTGGAGCAACTGGAAGTGGTTAAAATCACCCTAAAAAAAAAAATTCCATACCCAAGCAGCAGTTTGTGATAAATAGTGCATTCAACCCTGTGTAAATTGGTCAGTTCTTAACGTAAACACTGTAAAGATTCTGTAAAGGCATACCCCAATCAGGATATGTGTTTACTTATAGCTTCCTGTGCCAATCGGAAGTGCCTTAAATGGTGTCATAGGGGCTGATTCAAAGGGTTAAAAAGGTCAGATCTTTTCAAAACTTCATATGTGTGATTAGGCAACCCCCATGAACTGTAAATCAGTCATGTCTCCCATACAATTTCCAAGAAAAAATCACACACACACACACAGCTAGGAAAGAGGGACACAGTGTGGTGCGTAGAGACAGACAGTGCCTGCAATAGTTACCTTTGTTCGAGCTATAAAATAACCATCAGACTTAGAGTTCTGAAACTTTAAAAACATGTTCTAGACCTCAGGTTGATAGTGCGTGGTGAGTTACTTGGCTCTAGAAGGTTCTCGGACCGAGAAAAAAACTTGTACATTTGCAATGACTTCAATTCATTTTGACCATTACGAAAATGATGACATTTAGAAAAGTCTCAGAGACGCAAGACTAGGAGCATTGAAACCGGCTCGGCCCATAGAGACGGACCCCAACGTTTCTGTCCGATAGCTCATTCAAGGACCCCGTAGCAAGGCATGGAAAAAAGTGGATTTTCAGCACCAATTAAGGTCTTGCTCGGGCACCGAAGGACCTATTGAGCCGAAACTCAGGATTCGGGGTCGCCTCATATAGGCCTACACATAATGTCAGAACTGGACCCGCAGTTAGAACGTAACTATGTGTTTTACGTTTTTATTATGTTTTAAACTGAAGGCGCTGTGAATTATGGGCCTGCTCTGATATATGTAATAGTTGGCTTCTAAAGGAGTTGGAAAAAGTGGGTTTGGTGTCAGATGGTATCAGTTTGGTGTCAGAACTGACGGACACAGACTTGCTAGTTGACCTTGTACATTTTCAATATGTTTAAACGGAGAGGGACCATCACCAAAATGGCATTCTGAAATCAACACTAAAAATGGCATCACCATAGTCTGCAGACTGTGCCGAGTTCAACGAAACACCCGATGGACCATAGCTCGCTCTGAGTGCAGCAACAGTGGAAAAAAAGCAGTCTCAAAATGAGGCCTGGCCCTAAATTTCAGGGGCTTTTGGGGGACAGCGGCGGAACTGTTAGGTTTAGAAGGACAATTCAACCACAGGAATGTTTCTAAGGTCCTCCCGATCTGTGCAAGCCCAACCTTGACCGTGTGGCATTAACCCTTAACCTGTAGTGACACCCCATCCTGTGAACGGGACCGTTGTCATCATCTGACACTAATTAGCATAACGCAACGGACATAAATCTTCCTAGAAATATTCCTATTCATGAAAATCACAATTTAAATATATTGGAACACAGCTTAGCCTTTTGTTAATCACCCTGTCATCTCAGATTTTCAAAATATACTTTACAGCCAAAGCTAGACAACCATTTGTGTAAGTTTATCGATAGCCTAGCATAGCATTATGCCTAGCAGGCAACCTGGTCACGAAAATCAGAAAAGCAATCAAATTAAATCGTTTACCTTTGATGAGCTTCGGGATGTTTTCACTCACGAGACTCCCAGTTAGATAGCAAATGTTCCTTTTTTCCCAAAATATAATTTTTGTAGGCGAAATAGCTCCGTTTGTTCTTCACGTTTGGCTGAGAAATCGCCCGGAAATTGCAGTCACGAAAACGGCGAAAAATATTCCAAATTAGCTCTATAATATCAACAGAAACATGGCAAACATGGTTTATAATCAATCCTCAAGGTGTTTTTCAAATATCTATTCGATCATATATCCATCGGGACAATACATTTTTCAGTAGGACCGATTGGAGTAATGGCTACCTCTGTATTTTACGCGAGAATCTCTCTGGGAGCATCAGGTGACCACTTGCGCAATGTAGCCGCCTACGGGTATTCTTCAACATAAATGCGTAAAACTACGGCACAATGCTGTAGACACCTTCGGGAATACAGAGAAAGAGTAATCTGGTGGTAGCCCATTCACTGCTCAATAGGGATGTGTTGGAACGCAGCGCTTTCAAAACATGAGGCACTTCCGGATGGGATTTTTCTCAGGCTTTCACCTGCAACATTAGTTCTGTTATACTCACAGACAATATTTTTACAGTTTTGGAAACTTTAGAGCACATATGTCAGAGTCAAGGCCCGCGGGCCACATCCGGCCCGCAAGAAGGTTTTTTACGGCCCCTGGGATGATCTTGATTTATTATTAGAACCGGCCCGCAGCAAGCCGGCAGCCCGCAGATCTTTTACACGCACCAATACTACATTTCCCACAATGCAAAGGTGACGCACCGAGCAGTAGGCTGCTTCATTTCAATATTTATTGGCACAGCAGTCGTCAGCATCACAGTAAAATTAACTTTCAGATACCCATCAAAAATGGCAAAACGGAAGGTGGATACTGAGAACCGGGGGTTTCAAACAAGGTGGGAGTCGGAGTATATGTTCACGAAGGTAGCTGGAAAACCTGTGTGTCTTCTGTGTGGAGAAAGTGTGGCGGTACTGAAAGAGTATAATCTGAGACGACATTATGAAACGAAACACGCGGACACACACGCGGACGCAACTGTCAAGGCCAGTTTTATTTTGGCAGAAGAGATCGCTAAATCAGCCCGGCCATTTACGGAGGGGGATTTCATCAAAAACTGCATGATTAAAGTTTGTGACGAAGTTTGCCCAGAAAAAAGGCAACTCTTTTTAAATGTGAGTCTGAGCAGAAACACCATTGCCGAGAGAGTAGACCAGTTGTCCATCAATCTAAAAGAGCAGCTTGTGAAAAAGGGAAAAGATTTTATTGCATATTCCTTGGCTGTGGATGAGAGCACCGACATTTCTGACATTGCCCAGTTGTCAATTTTCATCCGCGGAGTGGACTCCAACCTAAGCGTGACAGAGGAGTTTTTGGCTTTACGTCCTATGCATGGCACAACTACGGGGCATGATTTGTATGAAGAGGTGTCAAGATGTGTAAATGAGATGGAGCTGCCTTGGGAAAAACTCGTGGGTTTGACAACCGACGGAGCACCTGCGATGTGTGGACACAGGAGCGGACTGGTGGCGAAGATACGGGAAAAGATGCAAGAGGAAAACGCGACAGGTGAGCTGACAGCTTATCATTGTATCATACACCAGGAAGCGTTGTGCGGTAAAGCCTTGAAAATGGAGCATGTAATGAGCATCATCACGCGCACAGTTAACTTTATCAGAGCCAAAGGTTTGAATCACCGCCAGTTCAAGGCATTTCTGACGGAGTTAGAAACGGAGCATGGTGATTTGCCTTATCACACAGAGGTGCGATGGCTAAGCCAGGGAAAGGTTCTTCAAAGATGTTTCGAGCTTCGTGAGGAGATTTGTCTGTTCTTGGACAGCAAAGGGAAAGACACAACACAACTCCGAGACGAAATGTTTCTGTGTGAAATGGCTTTTCTGTGTGACATTACGAGTCATCTGAATGCAATAAACTTGCAGCTGCAGGGTCGGGATCGTGTCATCTCTGATATGTACAGTACAGTGAAGGCATTTAAAACCAAACTGACTCTGTGGGAGACGCAGATGCGGAAAGAAAATTTGAGCCACTTTCCCAGCTGCCAGACCATGAAAGAGAAGCTCTCTACCAGTGCGTTCCCGAGCACACAGTTGGCTGATAAAATAGGTATGCTTGCCGCTGACTTTCGACGCCGATTTGCTGACTTTGAAGCACAAAAAAGCAGGTTGGAACTGCTCGGTAACCCATTTGCTGTTGACGTGGAAAGCTCACCACCAAACCTCCAAATGGAGTTGATTGACCTCCAATGCAATGATGCACTGAGGGCAAAATATGCGGCAGTGGGTGCTGCGGAGTTCGCCCGTTTCCTCCCCGGCACAATGCCCCAGCTGCGCATCCAGGCTGCTCAAACGTTGTCTATGTTTGGCAGCACATACCTGTGTGAACAACTGTTTTCTTTGATGAACCTGAACAAAACATCACACAGAAGTCGACTTACTGCTGAACACCTCCACTCAATTCTGAGGATTTCTTCAGCTCAGAGCCTTACCCCGAACATTGATGAACTTGTGGAAAAGATGGGACACCACCAAGTATCACCCTCAACCTCAAACAAGTGAACATTACTGTGCAATCACATATTTAGAGTTTTTACTCAGTTCAAGTTTAAAAGTTAAAATTTAATATTTGTTTTCACTGCATGTTACTTCTCCTTAAACAAAGTGTTGTTTTTGATTAATAGATTTTTGCACTTTATTTTTTTGTATTTCAATCCAATTATATTTTAAAAATATTTCAGTTGAGTGGATGATAGAAAATTGCTATTATTGTTTTTTCTTTGAAGTAAATTTAGCCCACTTTTGCTAAAATAGAAAATATAGTCTACTGATGGTGCCTTGAATACCGGTTTCTTTCATTTAATGTTCATGTTATGGGGATATTTATATAAAGGAAATTTGTCTTTTGTGTCTGTTGAAAATTAAAGATTACTGACAGAGCCATAAGAAAATATTGCTTTATTTATCTGATCATATTGTAATATATTTGTTAGGTTTTCAGTAGGTTCAATTAGGTTCACTAGACTATATGCGTCATTTAAAATTTTTTCAATGAACATTCGAACAGTCCGGCCCTCGTCTTGTAGCTGATTTTTTTATTTGGCCCTCCGTCCATTTGACTTTGACACCCCTGCTTTAGAGTGTTTTCTATCCCAAGCTATGCATTATATGCATATTCTAGCATCTTGTCCTGACAAATATCCTGTTTACTACGGGAACTTTTTTTTCCAAAAATGAAAATACTGCCCCCTAGTCACAAAAGGTTTTAAGAGTAGTAATTCTAATTTGATTTTCAATGTTGTTTTTTTACACATGAATCACGTTGTGAGTCATGTGTCAAAATGGGGGAATTACCAGTCCTTTAAGGTTTTGGATTGAAGTTTACACACCTAAGAGAGACCACTGCAAAATGATCAGTTTCTCTGGTTTTACTATTTATCGGTATGTGTTTGGGTAAAATTAACATTTTTGTTTTATTCTATAAACTACTGACAACATTTCTCTCAAATTCCAAATGAAAATATTGTCATTTAACCTCCTGTCTGGCGCAGGCGTTCTGCTGGCAACCCACCTCGACAACAAATGGAGAAATTGCAGAGCGCCAAATTCAAATTAACATTCATGAAAATACAAGAATTATTCATCAACATAAAGCTTAACTTCTTGATAATCCAGCCGCTGTGTCAGATTTCAAAAAGGCTTTACGGCAAAAGCACACCATGTGATTATCTGAGGACAGCGCCTCGCATACAAAAGCATGAAAAACATATTTGAACCAGTGAATGAACCAGTGCGCAATGAAAGTCAGAAAAAAATATATAATAAATGCCTTACCTTTGAAGATTTTATTTTGTTGGCACTCCAAAAGGTACCAACTACATCACAAATGGTCCTTTTGTTCGATAAAGTCCTTCTTTATATCCCAAAAACTCAGTTTAGCTGGCGCGCTTCAGTCAATAATCCACCGGTTTCCCTCCTTCAAAATGCATACAAAATGAATCCCAAACGTTACCAATAAACTTCTCCAAACAAGTCAAACAACGTTTATAATCAAACCTCAGGTACCATAATACGTAAATAAACGATACAATTTAAGACAGAGAATCGTTATTGTCTTTACTGGAGATAAACAACAAAGAACGCATTCTCATCCATGCGCATGAAAACACTACAGCCAAAATGGGAGCCACTTAGAAAAACTACAAATTCGATCAAATATTTCCAAAAACAAGCCTGAAACTCTTTCTAAAGACTGCTGACAGCTAGTGGAAGCCCTAAGAACTGCAATCTGGGAGGACTTGCCTCATAATAAAGATGACAGCCAATTTTTATTTTTTGGGATGGTTTTTCTTCTGGGTTTCGCTTGCCATATCAGTTCTGTTATACTCACAGACATAATTTTAACAGTTTTAGAAACTTTAGAGTGTGTTCTATCCAAATCTACCAATTATATGCATATCCTAGCTTCTGTGCCTGAGTAACAGTTTACTTTGGGCACGCTTTTTATCTGGACGTCAAAATACTGCCCCCTAGCCCAAAGAGGTTTTAAAGCAAAATAACAAAAACAATACAGTGTTGTCAGACCTTGAATAATGCAAAGAAAAAACATTTAATATTCATTTTTAAACAACACAATACTAATATTTTAACTTAGGAAGAGTTCAGAAATCAATATTTGGTGGAATAACCCTGATTTACAATCACAGCTTTCATGCATCTTGGCATGCTCTCCACCAGTCTTTCACATTGTTGTTGGGTGACTTTATGCCACTCCTGGTGCAATAATTAAAAAGTTCAAGCAACTCTGCTTTGTTTGAAGGCTTGTGACCATCCATCTTCCCCTTGATCACATTCCAGAGGTTTTCAATAGGGTTCAGGTCTAGAGATTGGGCTCGCCATGACAGGGTCTTGATCTGGTGGTCCTCCATCCACACCTTGATTGACCTGGCTGTGTGGTGTGGAGCATTGTCCTGCTGGAAAAAACAATCCTCAGAGTTGGGGAACATTGTCAGAGAAGAAGGAAGCAAGTTTTCTTCCAGGACATCCTTGTACATGGCTTGATTCATGCGTCCTTCACAAAGATAAATTTGCCCCAATTCCAGCCTTGCTGAAGCACCCCCAGACCACCAAATTTCACAGTGGGTGTGAGACCTGGAGAGGCCTACAAGCCACAGTGTCTCGCACCTACTGTAACATTTGGTGGAGGATAGAGATAGCCTGGAGGAGTAAAACAAAACCCTTATTATTCCTGGCATACGTTAACCAGCCGATGAACCTGAGGTGGCTTAGGATGCCCTCCGATCTGCATTAAAGGGGTGGAACCAGCCATGACTAAAACATTTTTAAACTTGTTATGGCTGAAATCCCGCTACCGGGATCGATATGACAACAGCCAGTGAAAGTGCAGGGCGCCAAATTCAAACAACAGAAATCTCATAATTAAAATTCCTCAAACATACAAGTATTTTACACCGTTTTAAAGATAAACTTGTTGTTAAACCCACGACAGTGTCCGATTTCAAAAAGGCTTTACACCGAAAGCACACCAAACGATTATGTTAGGTGAGTGTCTAGTTACAAAAAACACAGCCATTTAAAAGCCAAAGAGAGGAGTTTCAAAAAGCACAAATAAAGATAAATTTAATCACTAACCTTTGATGATCTTAATCAGGTGACACTCATAGTGTCACTATCTCACACCATGTTACACAATACATGTTTTTTTTCGATGAAGTTCATATTTATATCATATTTACAGTGCCTTGCGAAAGTATTCGGCCCCTTGAACTTTGCAACCTTTTGCCACATTTCAGGCTTCAAACATAAAGATATAAAACTGTATTTTTTTGTGAAGAATCAACAACAAGTGGGACACAATCATGAAGTGGAACGACATTTATTGGATATTTCAAACTTTTTTAACAAATCAAAAACTGAAAAATTGGGCGTGCAAAATTATTCGGCCCCCTTAAGTTAATACTTTGTAGCACCACCTTTTGCTGCGATTACAGCTGTAAGTCGCTTGGGGTATGTCTCTATCAGTTTTGCACATCGAGAGACTGAAATGTTTTCCCATTCCTCCTTGCAAAACAGCTTGAGCTCAGTGAGGTTGGATGGAGAGCATTTGTGAACAGCAGTTTTCAGTTCTTTCCACAGATTCTCGATTGGATTCAGGTCTGGACTTTGACTTGGCCATTCTAACACCTGGATATGTTTATTTTTGAACCATTCCATTGTAGATTTTGCTTTATGTTTTGGATCATTGTCTTGTTGGAAGACAAATCTCCGTCCCAGTCTCAGGTCTTTTGCAGACTCCATCAGGTTTTCTTCCAGAATGGTCCTGTATTTGGCTCCATCCATCTCCCCATCAATTTTAACCATCTTCCCTGTCCCTGCTGAAGAAAAGCAAGCCCAAACCATGATGCTGCCACCACCATGTTTGACAGTGGGGATGGTGTGTTCAGGGTGATGAGCTGTGTTGCTTTTACGCCAAACATAACGTTTTGCATTGTTGCCAAAAAGTTCAATTTTGGTTTCATCTGACCAGACCTTCTTCCACATGTTTGGTGTGTCTCCCAGGTGGCTTGTGGCAAACTTTAACCGACACTTTTTATGGATATCTTTAAGAAATGGCTTTCTTCTTGCCACTCTTCCATAAAGGCCGGATTTGTGCAATATACGACTGATTGTTGTCCTATGGACAGAGTCTCCCACCTCAGCTGTAGATCTCTGCAGTTCATCCAGAGTGATCATGGGCCTCTTGGCTGCATCTCTGATCAGTCTTCTCCTTGTATGAGCTGAAAGTTTAGAGGGACGGCCAGGTCTTGGTACATTTGCAGTGGTCTGATACTCCTTCCATTTCAATATTATCGCTTGCACAGTGCTCCTTGGGATGTTTAAAGCTTGAGAAATCTTTTTGTATCCAAATCCGGCTTTAAACTTCTTCACAACAGTATCTCGGACCTGCCTGGTGTGTTCCTTGTTCTTCATGATGCTCTCTGCGCTTTTAACGGACCTCTGAGACTATCACAGTGCAGGTGCATTTATACGGAGACTTGATTACACACAGGTGGATTGTATTTATCATCATTAGTCATTTAGGTCAACATTGGATCATTCAGAGATCCTCACTGAACTTCTGGAGAGAGTTTGCTGCACTGAAAGTAAAGGGGCTGAATAATTTTGCACGCCCAATTTTTCAGTTTTTGATTTGTTAAAAAAGTTTGAAATATCCAATAAATGCCGTTCCACTTCATGATTGTGTCCCACTTGTTGTTGATTCTTCACAAAAAATACAGTTTTATATCTTTATGTTTGAAGCCTGAAATGTGGCAAAAGGTCGCAAAGTTCAAGGGGGCCGAATACTTTCGCAAGGCACTGTATATCCAAAAATCTCCGTTTATATTGGTGCGTTATGTTCAGTAGTTCCAAAACATCCAGTGATTTTGCAGAGAGCCACATCAATTTACAGAAATACTCATAATAAACATTGATAAAAGATACAAGTGTTATACATGGAATTTTAGATCCACTTCTCCTTAATGCAACCGCTGTGTCAGATTTCAAAAACACTTTACGGAAAAAGCACACCATGCAATGCTCTGAGTACAGTGCTCAGACACAAAAACAAGCCATACAGATACCCGCCATGTTGTGGCGTCAACAGAAGTCAGAAATAGCATTATAAATATTTACTTACCTTTGATGATCTTCATCAGAATGCACTCCCAGGAATCCCAGTTCCACAATAAATGTTTGTGTTGTTCGATAAAGTCCATAATTTATGTCCAAATACCTTCTTGTTGTTGGCGCATTTAGTTCAGAAATCCAAATTCATGAGGCGCAATCACTAGGTCCCGATGAAAAGTTACTGTCCATAAAAACATGTCAAACGATGTATAGAATCAATCTTTAGGATGTTTTTTACATAAATCTTCAATAATGTTCGAACCGGAGAATTCCTTTGTCTTTAGAAATGCAATGGAACGCAGCAACCTCTCAGGCGAGGCCGCGTGATCAGCTCATGGCAGACACCTGATTGAAAGAGCTCTCTTTCTCTCCCCCTTCACAGCAGAAGCCTGAAACATAAGACTGACATCTAGTGGAAGCCTTAGGAAGTGCAATATTACCCCATAGAGACTGTATATTCGATATGCAATGACTTGCAAAACTACAAACCTCAGACTTCCCACTTCCTGGTTGGATATTTTCTCAGGTTCTTGCCTGCCATATGAGTTCTGTTATACTCACAGACATCATTCAAACAGTTTTAGAAACTTCCGAGTGTCTTTCCAAATCTACTAATAATATGCATATCCTAGCTTTTGGGCCTGAGTAGCAGGCAGTTTACTCTGGGCACCTAATTCAACCAAGCTACTCAATACTGCCCCTAGCCATAAGAAGTTTTAACTCTGCAATGTTTGTAAGGTTAAGCTCTCGGCAACACAAACTTCAGAGTGTGCAGTTGGCCAGATTCATTATTGCAATAATTAATCGAGCTTAAATAAAGATTAATTGTTTGAATAGATGTCCAAGTTTCTCTCAGTATACATGATTTTCCATATTATAGTATACTATTCTTTTCCATATTTTTCAGGAGTTGAAAGCTCTCCCCCCGGAATCAGCAAGGAGGGAGGGGATGCTACAGCCACATACTGGACGTCGTATGTGGTGATGGATGAAGTGCTGCAGGTGCTGCCACCCCATCACCACACCGGTCATCATCTCCTTCTCTACCTCCCAGAGTGGTCCAGATGAGGATGTGGGAGAAGGAGGTGATTTCTGTATTCTCATCAAAGTGTTCAGTAACAATTTATTTTAAGGGGTCCTTATTACAGTGTAAGTATTGTAGTTAATTGTAATAACTCATAGTTACACTCTAATAACGACATGGTGGTAATTGCAGTTTGTAATTACAGCGGCATAACAACGAATGCTTGTTAAATGCAAGCATTTTAAAATGGGCAAGTTTACACTAAATTCACCAATTTAGTGTTTAGTTTCTTCTTAGCTGCATCCATTTGTACATTTGAGTCATTTAGCAGACTCTCTTATCCAGAGTGACTTATAGTAGTGAGGTCATACATTTTCTCATACTGGTCCCCCGTGGGACTCAAACCCACAACCCTGCCATTGCAAGCACTGTGCTCAACCAACAAAGCCACACAGGAGCATCCAGTTCATTAATAACTGTCACAGATCGCTGGGGGTCCAAAAAATCCTAAGGTTGAAGGCACTATAGACTCTGACTCTTCAAAATCTCCACTCAATGTTGCTAGCTCTTGCCCCCAAAACGTGTACCATCTGGGTCAACTTTCTTGAGTTTACCAAAACAGATCAGACATAAATCATCCTCACTGGCTGGTGTCAACGATACGGGTGTCATCCCAGATTATAATAAACAATTATTTGTAATATTTAGAAAAAAGGTACAAAATTATTAATATGTTTGTTCCCCATTTCAACAACCTGAACCTCCTTTCTGTACAAGTGAGAGGATAAACCCACAAGTACATATCTTCATAAGGACAATATAATTACTAGGTGTTACACAGGATATACAGTGCCTTGCGAAAGTATTCGGCCCCCTTGAACTTTGCGACCTTTTGCCACATTTCAGGCTTCAAACATAAAGATATAAAACTGTATTTTTATGTGAAGAATCAACAACAAGTGGGACACAATCATGAAGTGGAACGACATTTATTGGATATTTCAAACTTTTTTAACAAATCAAAAACTGAAAAATTGGGTGTGCAAAATTATTCAGCCCCTTTACTTTCAGTGCAGCAAACTCTCTCCAGAAGTTCAGTGAGGATCTCTGAATGATCCAATGTTGACCTAAATGACTAATGATGATAAATACAATCCACCTGTGTGTAATCAAGTCTCCGTATAAATGCACCTGCACTGTGATAGTCTCAGAGGTCCGTTAAAAGCGCAGAGAGCATCATGAAGAACAAGGAACACACCAGGCAGGTCCGAGATACTGTTGTGAAGAAGTTTAAAGCCGGATTTGGATACAAAAAGATTTCCCAAGCTTTAAACATCCCAAGGAGCACTGTGCAAGCGATAATATTGAAATGGAAGGAGTATCAGACCACTGCAAATGTACCAAGACCTGGCCGTCCCTCTAAACTTTCAGCTCATACAAGGAGAAGACTGATCAGAGATGCAGCCAAGAGGCCCATGATCACTCTGGATGAACTGCAGAGATATACAGCTGAGGTGGGAGACTCTGTCCATAGGACAACAATCAGTCAGTCGTACATTGCACAAATCTGGCCTTTATGGAAGTGGCAAGAAGAAAGCCATTTCTTAAAGATATCCATAAAAAGTGTTGTTTAAAGTTTGCCACAAGCCACCTGGGAGACACACCAAACATGTGGAAGAAGGTGCTCTGGTCAGATGAAACCAAAATTGAACTTTTTGGCAACAATGCAAAACGTTATGTTTGGCGTAAAAGCAACACAGCTGAACACACCATCCCCACTGTCAAACATGGTGGTGGCAGCATCATGGTTTGGGCCTGCTTTTCTTCAGCAGGGACAGGGAAGATGGTTAAAATTGATGGGAAGATGGATGGAGCCAAATACAGGACCATTCTGGAAGAAAACCTGATGGAGTCTGCAAAAGACCTGAGACTGGGACGGAGATTTGTCTTCCAACAAGACAATGATCCAAAACATAAAGCAAAATCTACAATGGAATGGTTCAAAAATAAACATATCCAGGTGTTAGAATGGCCAAGTCAAAGTCCAGACCTGAATCCAATCGAGAATCTGTGGAAAGAACTGAAAACTGCTGTTCACAAATGCTCTCCATCCAACCGCACTGAGCTCGAGCTGTTTTGCAAGGAGGAATGGGAAAAAATTTCAGTCTCTCGATGTACAAAACTGATAGAGACATACCCCAAGCGACTTACAGCTGTAATCGCAGCAAAAGGTGGCGCTACAAAGTATTATCTTAAGGGGGCTGAATAATTTTGCACGCCCAATTTTTCCGTTTTTGATTTGTTAAAAAAGTTTGAAATATCCAATAAATGTCGTTCCACTTCATGATTGTGTCCCACTTGTTGTTGATTCTTCACAAAAAAATACAGTTTTATATCTTTATGTTTGAAGCCTGAAATGTGGCAAAAGGTCGCAAAGTTCAAGGGGCCGAATACTTTCGCAAGGCACTGTAGCTAGTTAAAATGAAGTGTATCTTCAGGGGTACTTACTTGTAACTAGTGTGTACTTATATAGTACATTACCCATCCTGACAGCAAATGTATTTGGAATTAACTAGAAGTAACTAGTTACAATGTTACTGTCACGTCTATTCTCCCTCCCTGGCGCTCGAGGGCAACAGTCTGCCCTTCATTAAGCACACCTGTTGTAACGTCTGCTTCCAACTCACACCCTCAAACACGTAGATCCCTTAATTAAACGCAGCACACTTTCCAGCCCACACTCTCAAACACCTAGGTCCCTTGAACGCAGCTCACTCTCCAGATCCCAATCAACTAAATTCTAATCACCTGTTCACACACCTGTATGTCATTATCACACAATATTTAGTTCAGTTCTTTGCACCCCAACACTGTGAGATATTGTTTGTTTTGTGACACATGTCTTTCGGTACTCTGGTTTTCCCTGTGATTTATTCCTCCCATGTATGATCGTTTTTGCCTGCCTCACTAACGATGCCTTTGGCATCCCAGTCTTTAGCCTATCGGATTTCCTGTTATCTACCTATTGCCTGATCTCCCGGACTACGTTACTAGACTTTTCCCTGCCTGTACTTTAGCCTGTCAGATTTCCTGTTATCTACCTATTAACTGATCACCCGGACGACGTTACTAGCCTTTTCCCTGCATATACTGTTGCCCTTTTGGACCCCCTGTGTATAACCTCCTGCCTGCTCCTGGACCCAGCTACCTGCCTCCTCCTGTGGTCCATTGTGATAAACACCTGCTGCGCCCTGCTCTTGAAACCAGCTCTCTGTCTCCCCCCGTGTTCATTATACCTGTCACCATCATTACGCACAGCAGCGCTCATTGGACTCACCTGGACTCCTTCCCTTTGTTGATTACCCCGTCTATAACTGTCTGCTCCCCCGTTTGTTCCCTGTGTCTGCATTAATGTCGTTATGTGTTCATGTCCATACGCTGTCCTGTCCTGTTTCATATCCGTTGTTAATTAAATGTTCACTCCCTTTACCTGCTTCTCGTCTCTAGCAGCGTTGATTCTTACACTTACTGCTATAGAAAATGGTGAAGGGACATTCAACATTCATTCATTTGCAAGTAAACATGTTTCAATAAAACTAGATTGGTCTGTCAATATAGGAAATAGGTTAAACATGGCTTGTATGCAAGACAACATTTATTTGTGAGTTTACACAGCAGTATGCAGGGACAGTTAGGACCACCTGCTCTTTCCATGGCAGACTGACCAGGTGAATCCAGGTGAACGATATGATCCCTTATTGATGTCACTTGTTAAATCCACTTCAATCAGTGTAGATGACGGGTTAAAGAAGGATTTGTTAGCCTTAAGACAATTGAGACCTGTATTGTGTATGTGTGCCATTCAGAAGATGAATGGGCAAGACAAAAGATTTAAAGTGACTTTGAACGGGGTATGGTGGTAGGTGCCTGGCGCACTGGTTTGTGTCAACTCCAATGCTGCTGAGTTTTTCACGCTCAACAGTTTCCTGTGTGTATCAAGAATGGGCCACCACCCAAAGGACATCCAGCAAACTTGACACAACTGTGGGAAGCGTTGGAGTCAACAATGGGCCAGAATCCTTGTGGAACTGTAACGGATTTCCTCCTCTTCGTCTGAACAGGTGTAGCAAGGATCGGACCAATACGCAGCGTGGTAAGTTTCCATGTTCTAATAGAAAAGACTGAACATGACACAAATACAAAATAACAAATTGAAACGGAAACAAAACTGTCCAGTGTGGGACAAACACTGACACAGGAAACAATTACCCACAAAATACCCAAAGAATATGGCTGCCTAAATGTGGTTCCCAATCAGAGACAACGATAAACACCTGCCTCTAATTGAGAACCAATCTAGGCTACCATAGACCTACATAAACACCTAGATGGAAACAACCCCATAAATCTACAAAAAACCCTAAAATAGTACCAACACCCTAGATGAGACAAAAACACACGTATCACCCATGTCACACCCTGACCTAACCAAAATAAGAAAGAAAAGAAAGAATACTAAGGTCAGGGCGTGACAGGAACGCTGTCAACATCTTGGCTGTTCTGAGGGCAAAAGGGGTGAAACGAAATATTAGGAAAGTAGGCAGCAGTGTGGGGAATCCAGGGCAGAGTAGCAGGATGAGGAGACGTGGGACTGGAGATGGGAACCAGAGTCAGAGTATTTGTAGAGGTCTTGATTATGGAACAGGTTGCAGCTGGTGGGGATCTGCTCTGACTCCAGCACACCTGTCTCCACCCACACAGAGAGAGAGAGAGAGAGAGAGAGAGAGAGAGAGAGAGAGAGAGAGAGAGAGAGAGAGAGAGAGAGAGAGAGAGAGAGAGAGAGAGAGAGAGAGAGAGAGAGAGAGAGAGAGAGAGAGAGAGAGAGAGAGAGAGAGAGAGAGAGAGAGAGAGAGAGAGAGAGAGAGAGAGAGAGAGAGCGCGCACTGGGGGAGTGGCGGCAGGTCAAGGAGCGCCCCTTTACACCACTCCAGCTGACGCTTGGAATTGTGCATGGTGATCCAGACATAAGGAAGTGGATGGCTGCAAACTTTCTACTTTTAAACTCGGACAAAACAGAGATGCTTATTCTAGGTCCTAAGAAACAAAGAGATCTTCTGTTGAATCTGACAATTAATCTTAATGGTTGTACAGTCGTCTCAAATAAAACTGTGAAGGACCTCGGCGTTACTCTGGACCCTGATCTCTCTTTTGAAGAACATATCAAGACCATTTCAAGGACAGCTTTTTTCCATCTACGTAACATTGCCAAAATCAGAAACTTTCTGTCCAAAAATGATGCAGAAAAATTTATCTCTGCTTTTGTCACTTCTAGGTTAGACTACTGCAATGCTCTACTTTCCGGCTCCCCGGATAAAGCACTAAATAAACTTCAGTTAGTGCTAAATACGGCTGCTAGAATCCTGACTAGAACCAAAAAATTTGATCATATTACTCCAGTGCTAGCCTCCCTACACTGGCTTCCTGTCAAAGCAAGGGCTGATTTCAAGGTTTTACTGCTAACCTACAAAGCATTACATGGGCTTGCTCCTACCTATCTCTCTGATTTGGTCCTGCCGAACATACCTACACGTACGCTACGGTCACAAGACGCAGGCCTCCTAATTGTTTCTAGAATTTCTAAGCAAACAGCTGGAGGCAGGGCTTTCTCCTATAGAGCTCCATTTTTATGGAACGGTCTGCCTACCCATGTCAGAGACGCAGACTCGGTCTCAACCTTTAAGTCTTTACTGAAGACTCATCTCTTCAGTGGGTCCTGTGATTGAGTGTAGTCTGGCCCAGGAGTGGGAAGGTGAACGGAAAGGCTCTGGAGCAACGAACCACCCTTGCTGTCTCTGCCTGGCCGGTTCCCCTCTTTCCACTGGGATTCTCTGCCTCTAACCCTATTACAGGGGCTGAGTCACTGGCTTATTGGGGCTCTCTCATACCGTCCCTGGGAGGGGTGCGTGACCTGAGTGGGTTGAGTCACTGATGTGATCATCCTGTCTGGGTTGGCGCCCCCCCCCCCTTGGGTTGTGCCGTGGCGGAGATCTTTGTGGGCTATACTCAGCCTTGTCTCAGGATGGTAAGTTGGTGGTTGAAGATATCCCTCTAGTGGTGTGGGGGCTGTGCTTTGGCAAAGTGGGTGGGGTTATATCCTTCCTGTTTGGCCCTGTGTCCTCGGATGGGGCCACAGTGTCTCCTGACCCCTCCTGTCTCAGCCTCCAGTATTTATGCTCTAGTAGTTTATGTGTCGGGGGGCTGGGGTCAGTTTGTTATATCTGGAGTACTTCTCCTGTCCTATTCGGTGTCCTGTGTGAATTTAAGTGTGCTCTCTCTAATTCTCTCTTTCTCTCATTCTCTCTCTCTCTCTCTCTAAGGACCTGAGCCCTAGGACCATGCCTCAGGACTACCTGACAATATGACTCCTTGCTGTCCACAGTCCACCTGGCCGTACTGCTGCTCCAGTTTCAACTGTTCTGCCTTATTATTATTGAACCATGCTGGTCATTTATGAACATTTGAACATCTTGGCCATGTTCTGTTATAATCTCCACCCGGCACAGCCAGAAGAGGACTGGCCACCCCACATAGCCTGGTTCCTCTCTAGGTTTCTTCCTAGGTTTTGGCCTTTCTAGGGAGTTTTTCCTAGCCACCGTGCTTCTACACCTGCATTGCTTGCTGTTTGGGGTTTTAGGCTGGGTTTCTGTACAGCACTTTGAGATATCAGCTGAATACGAAGGGCTATATAAATACATTTGATTTGATTTGATTTGATCCTAGGTTTGTGCGACTGCTCGGTCTTTGAAACCCATTTCAAGAATTCCCGACGAACAGGTATTGTGCTGACGTTTCTTCCAGAGGCAGTTTGGAACTCCAGAGGCAGTTGAGATTTTTACACATTACACGTTTCAGCACTCACCGGTCCCATTCCGTGAACTTGTGTGGTCCACCACTTCGCGGCTGAGCCGTTGTTGCTCCTAGACGTTTCCACTTCACAATAACTGTACTTACAGTTGACCGGGGCAGCTCTAGCAGGGCAGACATTTTACAAACTTACTTGTTGGAAAGAAGGCATTCTACAGTATGACGGTTCCACGTTGAAAGTCACTGAGCTCTTCAGTAAGGCATTTCTACTGCCAATGTTGGTCTATGGCGATTGCATGGCTGTGTGCTCGATTTTATACACCCGTCAGCAACGGGTGTGTTTGAAATAGCCAAATCCACAAATTTAAAGGGGTGTCCACATACTTTTGTATATACAGTGGCTTTGGAACGTTTTCAGAACCCTTGACTTTTTCAAAATTTTGTTACGCTACAGACTTATTCTAAAATGGATTAAATAAAACAATCATCAATCTACACACAATAGTCCATAATGACAAAGCAAAAACAGGCTTTTAGAATTTTTGGCAAATTTATTAAAAGAAAAACAGAAATACCTTATTTACATAAGTATTCAGACCCTTTGCTATGAGACTCACAATTGAGTTCAGGTGCATCCTGTCTCCAGTGGCGCAGCGGTATAAGGCATTGCATCTCAGATTGGGAGCCCATAGGGCGGCGAACAATTGGCCCAGCGTCGGTCGGGTTTGGCCGGGGTAGGCCGTCATTGCAAATAAAATTTGATCTTAACTGGCTTGCCTGGGTAAATACATGTTAAATAAAAAATCATCCTTGAGATGTTTCTGCAACTTGATTGGAGTCCACCTGTGGTAAATTAAATTGATTGGACATGATTTGGAAAGGCACACTCCTGTCTATATAAGGTCCCACAGTTGACAGTGCATGTCAGAGAAAAAACCAAGCCATGAGGTCGAAGAAACTATCCATAGAGCTCCGAGACAGGATTATGTCGAGGCACAGATCTTGGGAAGGGTACCAAAACATTTATTTAGCATTGAAGGTCCTCAAAGACACAGTGGCAGCATGTGGTGGCAGCATCATGCTGTGGGCATGTTTTTCAGCTGCATGGACTGGGAGACTAGTCAGGATCGAGGCAAAGATGAACAGAGCAAAGTACAGAGAGATTCTTGATGAAAACCAGCTCCAGAGCGTTCAGGACCTCAGCCTGGGGCAAAGGTTCACCTTCCAACAGGACAACAGCCCTAAGCACACAGCCAAGACAACACAGGAGTGGCTTCGGGACAAGTCTCTCAATGTCCTTGAGTAGCCCACCCAGAGCCCAGACTTGAACCTGATTGAACATCTCTGGAGTGACCTGAAAATAGCTGTGCAGCAACGCTCCCCATCCAACCTGACAGAACTTGAGAGGATTTGCAGAGAAGAATGGGTGAAACTCCCCATATACAGATGTGCCAACCCAATTAAATTTGAGACAGTAATCACTGCCAACGGTGCTTCAACAAAGTACTGAGTAAAGGGTCTGAATGCTTATGTACATGTCATATTTCAGTGTTGATTTTTTATAAATTCACAAAAAGTTATAATAAATCAGTGTTTGCTTTGTCATTATGATGTAGAGTATGGTGAGAAGATTGATGAGGAAAAAAAATATTTAATCCATTTAAAAATAATTCTGTAACGTAACAAAATGTGGAAAAAGGGTTGTGAATACTTTCCAAATGCATTGTATAGTGTACGTTAGATTCTTCAAGAATCAGTGGACTTAATTTATGTCCACACATTGATGTAGCAACTGCTGATTGGACTTTTAATGTCTACATTTGTTTTTGACATGTTTATTCTATTACAGATACCTTCATGCAGGGCTGCCCAACCCTCTTCCTGGAGATCTACTGTCCTGTTGGTTTTCAGTCCAACCCTAATTTAGCATATCTGATTCAGCTAGTTAAGGTATTGTTGAGCAGCTAATTAGCAGAATCAGGTGTGTTAAATTAGGGTTGAACTGAAAACCCACAGGAAAGTAAATCTTCAGGAAGAGGGTTGGGCAGCCCTGCCTTAATGCATACTTTTAAATGCTATTATGTGAGCTAAACATAACAAAAAAAGCAATACAATTTATATTAATAATAATAATAATTTTCCTTCAAGTATTTTTTTTTAAAGTTCTAATGTTTACTGCCCCAACTACAACAAGAAAAACACTTAAATACAGTACAAAACTGTAGAATTCCATTAGTTTTTCTGGGGAGTGCCAATATGGCCAACCGATGGCTTCAAAGCCTCTTATTGGCCAATACATAGCATCAGCATTCCAAGGTTGATACAGTCAGGTCTATAAATATTTGGACATTGACCAAGTTATTATTATTTTAGCGGTCTACCACAGCATATTGGAATAATGAATATGAGCTGAAAGTGCATACTTCAGCTTAGGGATAGGGGGCAGCATTTTCACTTTGGATGAATTGCGTGCCCATAGTGAACTGCCTCCTACTCTGTCCCAGATGCTAATATATGCATATTATTATAACTATTGGATAGAAAACACCCTGAAGTTTATAAAACTGTTTGAATTATGTCTGTGAGTATAACAGAACTCATAGGGCAGGCAAACTTCCAAACAGGAAGTGGAAATTCTGGGGCTGGTTGATTTTCAACTCATCGCCTATTCACATGCAAATAAGATATGGATCTGTTCGCACTTCCTACGCCTTCCACTAGTTGTCAACAGTCCGTAGAACGTGGAATGAAGCCTCTAGTGTGATGTGTGACCGGATGCCAGCTATTTGAGTCACTGGTCTGGCAGAATGCCAGTTCCTGGTTACGCACAGTACTTATTATATCGCCTTGCGTTCCATTACTCTGTAAACAAAAATGAATGCTCCGGTTGGAACGTTATAGGATATATATGATAATAACATCCTGAAGATTGATTCGCTACTTGGTTTGACCAGTTTATTCGACCTGGAATATAACTTTTTGAAGTTTTCGTCCGAGTTCGCCTGGACCAGCGCCAGCTTTTGGACATGTGAACTAAACGTGCTAGCAAAAGTAGCTAATTGGACACAAGTAATGGACATTATGGAACAAAACAACGATTTATTGCGGAACTAGGATTCCTTGCACTGCATTCTGATGAAAGATCATCAAAGGTAAGGGAATATTTATGATGTAATTTCGTATTTCTGTTGACTCTAACATGGCGGAGAAATATATTTACGTCTGAGCGCCGTCTCAGATTACTGCATTGTATGCTTTTCTTTTTAAATGCTTGTTTAAAAAAAATCTGACACAGCGGTTGCATTAAGAACCAGTGTATCTTTAATTATATGTAAAACATGTATCTTTCGTCAAAGTTTATGATGAGTATTTCTGTTATTTGACGTAGCTGTGTGGCTGTGTGTTTTTTGGGATTTGGTGGTGATCTAACATAAATAAATATATGTTGTGTTTTCGTTGTAAAACACTTTAAAAATCGGACACGATGGGTAGATTAACAAGATGTTTGTCTTTCATTTGCTGTATTGGACTTGTTAATGTGTGAAAGTTAAATATTTCTAAAAAATATTTTTGAATTTCCCGCGCTGCCTTTTCAGCGGAATGTTGGGCGGAGGTTCTGTTAGCGGGAACCTGTGTCCTAGTGTCCTAATTTGAGGATATTTACATCCAAATCGGGTGAACGTTGTAGGAATTACCGCACTTTTTATATGTGCTCTCCCCCTTTTTAAGGGACCAAAAGTAATTGGACAATTGGCTGCTTAGCTGTTCCATGGCCAGGTTTGTGTTATTCCCTCATTAGTTAATTTACAAGTAAGCAGATGAAAGGTCTGGAGTTGATTTCAAGTGTGACATTTGCATTTGGAATCTGTTGCTGTTAACACTCAATATGAAGTCTGAAGAGCTGTCACTGCCAGTGAAGCAAGCCATCATTAGGCTGAAAAATCTAAACAAACCCAACAGAGAGATAGCAAAAACTTTAGGTTTGGCCAAATCAACTATTTGCTCCATTCTTAAAATGATAGAACTCACTGATGAGCTCAGGAACAACAAAAAAGCCAGGAAGACCACAGAAAACAGCTGTGGTGAAAGACAGGAGAATTCTTTCCCAGATGAAGAAAAAACCTTCACAACAGTTGGCCAGATCAATAACACCCTCCAGGAGGTAGGTACAGTGCCTTGCGAAAGTATTCGGCCCCCTTGAACTTTGCAACCTTTTGCCACATTTCAAGCTTCAAACATAAAGATATAAAACTGTATTTTTTTTAGAAGAATCAACAACAAGTGGGAAACAATCATGAAGTGGAACGACATTTATTGGATATTTCAAACTTTTTTAACAAATCAAAAACTGAAAAATTGGGCGTGCAAAATTATTCAGCCCCCTTAAGTTATACTTTGTAGCGCCACCTTTTGCTGCGGTTACAGCTGTAAGTCGCTTGGGGTATGTCTCTATCAGTTTTGCACATCGAGAGACTGAAATTTTTTCCCATTCCTCCTTGCAAAACAGCTCGAGCTCAGTGAGGTTGGATGGAGAGCATTTGTGAACAGCAGTTTTCAGTTCTTTCCACAGATTCTCGATTGGATTCAGGTCTGGACTTTGACTTGGCCATTCTAACACCTGGATATGTTTATTTTTGAACCATTCCATTGTAGATTTTGCTTTATGTTTTGGATCATTGTCTTGTTGGAAGACAAATCTCCGTCCCAGTCTCAGGTCTTTTGCAGACTCCATCAGGTTTTCTTCCAGAATGGTCCTGTATTTGGCTCCATCCATCTTCCCATCAATTTTAACCATCTTCCCTGTCCCTGCTGAAGAAAAGCAGGCCCAAACCATGATGCTGCCACCACCATGTTTGACAGTGGGGATGATGTGTTCAGCTGTGTTGCTTTTACGCCAAACATAACATTTTGCATTGTTGCCAAAAAGTTCAATTTTGGTTTCATCTGACCAGAGCACCTTCTTCCACATGTTTGGTGTGTCGCCCAGGTGGCTTGTGGCAAACTTTAAACAACACTTTTTATGGATATCTTTAAGAAATGGCTTTCTTCTTGCCACTCTTCCATAAAGGCCAGATTTGTGCAATATACGACTGATTGTTGTCCTATGGACAGAGTCTCCCACCTCAGCTGTAGATCTCTGCAGTTCATCCAGAGTGATCATGGGCCTCTTGGCTGCATCTCTGATCAGTCTTCTCCTTGTATGAGCTGAAAGTTTAGAGGGACGGCCAGGTCTTGGTAGATTTGCAGTGGTCTGATACTCCTTCCATTTCAATATTATCGCTTGCACAGTGCTCCTTGGGATGTTTAAAGCTTGGGAAATCTTTTTGTATCCAAATCCGGCTTTAAACTTCTTCACAACAGTATCTCGGACCTGCCTGGTGTGTTCCTTGTTCTTCATGATGCTCTCTGCGCTTTTAACGGACCTCTGAGACTATCACAGTGCAGGTGCATTTATACGGAGACTTGATTACACACAGGTGGATTGTATTTATCATCATTAGTCATTTAGGTCAACATTGGATCATTCAGAGATCCTCACTGAACTTCTGGAGAGAGTTTGCTGCACTGAAAGTAAAGGGGCTGAATAATTTTGCACGCCCAATTTTTCAGTTTTTGATTTGTTAAAAAAGTTTGAAATATCCAATAAATGTCGTTCCACTTCATGATTGTGTCCCACTTGTTGTTGATTCTTCACAAACAAATACAGTTTTATATCTTTATGTTTGAAGCCTGAAATGTGGCAAAAGGTCGCAAAGTTCAAGGGGGCCGAATACTTTCGCAAGGCACTGTATATCTGTGTCAAAGTCAACAATCAAGAGAAGACGTCACCAGAGTAAATGCAGAGGGTTTTCCAGAAGATGTAAACCATTGGTAAGCCTAAAAAAAGGAAGACCAGATTATCATTTGCCAAAAAACATCTAAAAAAGCCTGTACAGTTCTGGAACAGCATGGAAAACCTATAGACAGATGAGACAAAGATCAACTTGTACCAGAATGATGTGAAGAGAAGAGTATGGAGAAGGGAAGGAACTGCTCATGATACGAAGCATACCACCTCATCTGTGAAGCATGGTGGAGGTAGTGTTATGGCGTGGACATGTATGGCTGCCAATGGAACTGGTTCCCTTGTATTTATTGATGATGTGACTGCTGACAAAAGCAGCAGGATTTATTCTGAGGTGTTTAGGGCTATATTATCTGCTCAGATTCAGCTAAATGCTTCAAAACCTATTGGATAGTGCTTCAGAGTGCAGATGGACAATTACCCAAAGCATACTGCGAAAGCAACCCAATACTTTTTTAAGGCAAAGAAGTGTAATGTTCTACAATGGCCAAGTCAATCACCTGACCTGAATCCAATTGAGCATGCATTTCACTTGCTGAAGGCAAAACGGAAGGCATAGCATCCACCAGGGGAGAAACCAAGCATCTGGTGATGTCTATGGATTCCAGACTTCAGGCAGTCATTGACTGCAAAGGATTTGCAACCAAGTATTCAAACTCACAATTTAATTTATGATTATGTTTATCCAATTACTTTTGAGCCCCTAAAATTGGGCGGCTGTGTTTAAAAATAGTTATAATTCCTACACGGTTCAAATAATAAGTTTGACAAAACCCTTATATTAAAGACGAAAGTCTACACTTCAAGCGCATCTTGATTGTTTCCTTTCAAATCCATTGTAGTGGCGTACAAAGCAGAAATTATGCAAATTGTGTCACTGTCCAAATACTAATGGACCTACCTGTATACATCATTGGTTTCGCACAGTGATTACGCATGTCAGCCTTGAAGGAAAAAGACGCCACTGCAGTGGATAGTAGACATGTTTTTCTTACTTACTGATCTGAAGTTTTTTTGTACATAATATCACCACCATCATATCCTGTGACCGAAAACAGCTTCATGACAGCAGAACAGCAGTCACTAACCTCAATGTGGATTAACATTTCTACTCAAACTAGTTGACAGCTCTGGATGTTCTGCTTACACTGGACCAGGCCATAATTCCCGGGAATCGAAAGAGGATGCGTCGGCGAAAGAGGCAGGCGAGGCAGCATCCTGCTGATACTATGCCGATGAGCAAATAGACCATTGTCCTCTGTTCTATTACCGAACGTGCAGCAACTGATGGATGAGCTCCGTTCGAGACTATCCTATCAACAGGTCCTGAAAACTGTAAAATTCTATGTTTCTGAGTCGTGGTCGAATGAGGACATCAATAATGTACTGTACATCTTTCTGATTTTTCTATGCATGGTCAAGACTGGACGGCAGACTCGGTTAAGACAAAGTGAGGCAGGGTGTTTCTCTATTTTAACAACAGCTGGTTTTTGCTGGCCTGAGATAGAATACTGAGTTAGAGTACCTCATGATAAGCTGCAGACCATACTATTTACCAAGAGATTTTTTATCTATATTTTTTTGTAGCTGTCTATTTACCACCACAAACCGATGCTTGCACTAAGACAACACTCAACGAGCTGTATAGGACTATAAGCAAACCAGAAAATGTACATTCAGAGGCAGTGTTTTGTAATGGCCAGTGATTTTAATGCAGGGTAACTGAGATCCGTTTTATACCAGCATGTCACCTGTGCACTTCGAGATGACAAAACTCTAGATACATTTTACTCCACACACACACAAACACGTGCAAGGCCCTCCCTTTGGCAAATCAGACCACAAATCTATCCTCCTGCTTACAAGCAAAAACTCAAAAAGGAAGTACTAGTGACGTGCACAATATGGAAGTGGTCTGATGAAGCAGATGCTAAGCTACAGGATTGTTTCGCTAGCACAGAATGGAATATGTTCTGGGATTAATCCGATAACATTCAGGAGTTTACCACATCAGTCATCGGCTTCATTATTAAGTGCATCGACGACAGTGACCATACTTATCCTAACCAGAAGCCATTAATTACAGGGAACATCCACATTGAGCTAAAGGCTAGAGCTACCGCCCGCTTTCAAGGAGCAGGACACCAATCCAGATGCTTATAAGAAATCTCGCTACGACCTCCGACAAGCCATCAAACAGGCAAAGTGTCAATACAGGACAAAGATCGAATACTACGGCTCTGATGCTCGACAGATGTGGCAGGGCTTGCAAACTATCACGGAATACAAAGGGAAACAAACCCAGCGACACGAGCCTACCAGACCAGCTAAATGCTTTCTATGCTCACTTTGAGGCAAGCAGCACTGAACCATGCACGATAACTGTATCTTTAAACAGGTAAACATTTTCAAGGACGCAGGGCCAGATGGAATACCAGGACGCATACTCAGAGCGTCTTTACTGACATTACAACCTATCCCCGACCTGGTCTATAATAGTAACTTGTTTCAAGCAGTCCACCATAGTACCTATGCCCAAGAACGTCAAAGTAACCTGCCTAAATTACTATCGCCCTGTAGCACTCACATCTATAGCCATGGAATGCTTTGAAAGGCTGGACCCATTCCAAGTCGCATACCGCCCTAACAGATCCACAGATAATTCAATCTCTATCGCACTTCACACTACCCTCACCCAACTGAACAAAAGGAATACCTGTTTAACTTCTTGGATATAGGGGGCGCTATTTTAATTTTGGGATGAAAAACGTTCCCGTTTTAAACAAAATATTTTGTCACGAAAAGATGCTCGACTATGCATATAATTGACAGCTTTGGAAAGAAAACACTTGACGTTTCCAAAACTGCAAAGATATTGTCTGTGAGTGCCACAGAACTGATGTTACAGAAAAAAAATGTTGAAACCGCCTCATGGCAATGACTCCTTATCCTCTTACTTCTACCCCCTCCTTTTTCGAAAATTCTGTTAAAAATCGCGCAACTTTTCAGCGTCCTGCTACTCATGCCAGGAATATAGTATATGCATATGATTAGTATGTGTGGATAGAAAACACTCTGAAGTTTATAAAACTGGTTAAATCACGGCTGTGACTATAACAGATCGTGTGTTTCATTGAAAAACGCAAGAAAAACTGCTCTCTGAAAGCTAAAAATAATTTCCATAAGTCACTTCCACCAGTTGTTAAAAGAGAACAGAATTTAATGGCGATCTGCCTGAAATTCATACAAATTCCGCACGACGCTAAATGCTAAATGTACTCGTTAAAACTCAAACCTTCATCAAAATTCACATGCAGGGTATTGAATTAAAGCTACACTCGTTGTGAACCTAGCCAACAAGTCAGATTTTTAAAATGCTTTTCGGCGAAAGCATGAGAAGCTATTATCTGATAGCATGCAACACCTCAAAATGCCTGAATGCGATGTAAACAAAGATATAGCTTAGCCGGCGCTACACAAAACACAGAAATAAAATATAAAACATTCATTACCTTTGACGAGCTTCTTTCTTGGCACTCCTATATGCCCCATAAACATCACTATTGGGTCTTTGTTTCGTTTAAATCGGTCCATATATACCCAAAATAGCTTTCTATGGAAGCTGTGTCATTCAGAAAAAAACATTGTTTTTAAACGCTGCGTCATTTTTAAAAATTAAAAAAGTCGACGATAAACTTTCACAAAACACTTCGAAATACTTTTGTAATCCAACTTTAGGTATTAGTAAACGTTTATAATCTATCAAAATGATTACAGGGCGATGTATTTCAATAGCTCCTCGTTTTCAAATCAATGGCTGCCAATGTGCACATTCAAAACATCCTGGTGGAGACCGGAATAAATGGAATCCAGTTAGTTAGATTTACCAAGAAAAAAGTCAATTGAAAATGACGACAATGGCGACATCGTGTGGAATCTGTAGGAATTGCATGCAGGTCGATAATTAATTTTGTGCCCTTTTAACAACCCATGAAAGTGACGCATGGAAATATTTTTTAGCTTTCAGAGAGCAGTTTTTCTTGCGCTTTTCAATGAAACACACAATCTGTTATAGTCACAGCCGTGATTTAACCAGTTTTAGAAACTGCAGAGTGTTTTCTATCTACAGATACTAATCATATGCATATACTATATTCCTGGCATGAGTAGCAGGACGCTGAAAAGTTGCGCGATTTTTAACAGAATGTTCGAAAAAGGAGGGGGTAGACTTATTAAGAATGCTGTTCATTGACTAAAGCTCAGCATTCAACACCCTTGTCCCCTCCAAGCCCTTCACCAAACAAAGGGCCCTGGGACTGTAAACCTATCTCTGCCACTAGATCCTGCACTTCCCGACGGCTGCCCCCAGGCGGTGAGCGCATGCAACAACATATCTGCCACACTGACCATCAACATGTGGGCCACTCAAGGGTGTGTCCTTAATCCCCTCCTGTACTCCACAACTGCATGACTCCATCCCCATAATCAAGTTTCTGACAACATGTCGGTTTTTAGGAGTGACCAGCGATGATGATGAGGCAGCCTAGGAGGTCAACCTCTCCCTCAAGGTAAGCAAGTTAGAGCGTGGCTGCTCTAACTGTGGTGAGTTCATTATAAAATCTGAAAAATAGTAATTGTTCTCCACCCAGTGTTTTTCTACATAGAGAGTCATCCATCCACCATCTAAAGAACCCTCAAACGACAGGAGCTGCAGTCCCAGGAAATTGGACACTGGAGACAGAGCACTGAGAGGCTACACCAAAAACTAACACTCAGACGGGCTGGTGCATAGCAAGGAACAGCCGGCGACCTGCCACTAACAACCGACCCAGACATCACCCACCCCTCTGCGCTTCTCTCTCCCTCTTCACATTCAACGAGAGACATACATTAACACAGTTGTGCGTGGGCTAGTGTGGGCATCTGCGGCCACGGAGGGAGCATCTAAGTCCACAGCGGAGCCAGGAAATGTTTGTTCCCTTGGACTGTTGGCGTGCAGCAGTGAAAACTCATTTGAATATGCTGGGTACTCGCGTTCTATCAAATGTATCATCTGCAACATGTTCGTTGTTGTCACAAGGAAAGGTCCGATGGATACCTTCATTTGTGAAAAATGTATAGAACTTAATGACGCTAAAGAAAGGACTATTACTCTTCATGAAGAAAAATACAATTAGACCAGGCGCCTTGAACTGAATAAGGATGCTTTGAGACTATCGGTATCTTTAAATGATTCCAATCAAAACACCCAAGAGGATCATAATGGGACCTTCCTGGACTGTGATCTATTTCCACCACTGCAGCCCTCTACTAGCTTGGACCAGAAAATGGTTGCTCATTATTTGACTCCAGGTGAGTGAAAAATAAATGCGTGTCTAAACCAGAAAGAAGGAGAATAATCGTTCTCAACATGCCTGCCTTCTTCCCCCGCATCCGGACTTAAAACTTTAAAATCGCTTTGAGCCCTTGTACCAGCTGTCTTCTGCCGGGGGCTTGGGTGTTCCCTCCATGGCTGTGGATGCCCCTCCAGCTACCTCTTCCTGTCCTAGTCAATCAACAGCCTGGGCACAGCCTGGACCAAGGTGGCCCCCTTTGGCCCTACAATAAGCCTGTTACCAACCCTTAGTAAACTTTTAGTAAACTGTTATAACACACAAAAATGTGTGTTATAACAGGATCCCAAACTATTTTACAGTAATCAAATTGACAACAGACTTTCAGCAATCTTATAGGGAAGGACATTCAACAAGCACAGCACTTACACAAATGACTGATGATTGGCTGAGAGAAATTGGTGATATAAGATTGTGGGGGCTGTTTTGTTTGACTTCAGTGCGGCTTTTGACATTATAGATCATAGTCCGTTGCCATAAAAATGTATGTGTTATGGCTTTACACCCCCTGCTATATTGTGGATAAAGAGTTACCTGTCTGACACAACACAGAAGGTGTTCTTTAATGGAAGCCTTTCCAACAAAATCCAGGTAGAATCAGGAATTCCCCAGGGCAGCTGTCTAGGCCATTTGATTTTTTCAATCTTTACTAACAACATGCTACTGGCTTTGTGTAAAGCCAGTGTGTCCATGCATGCGCATGACTCAACACTATACACGTCAGCTACCACAGTGACTTAACAAAGAGCTGCAGTTAGTTTCAGAATGGGTGGAAAGGAATAAATTAATCCTAAATACCTCAACTAAATCTTGAAATTAATAATGTTGAAATTGAACAAGTTGAGGAGACTAAACTGCTTGCAGTAACCCTGGAATGTAAACCGTCTTGGTCAAAACAATCTGTCTATAATAAAGCGCTTCTCTACATTCTTAAGAGCACTGTCAGCAAGGCAGGTCCTACAGGCCCTAGTTTTGTCGCACTTGGACTACTGTTCAGTCTTGTGGTCAGGTGCCACAAAGAGGGACTTTGCAATTGGCTCAGAACAGGGCAGCACGGCTGGCCCTTGGACGTACACAGAGAGCTAACATTAATCATATGCATGTCAATCTCTCCTGGCTCAAAATGTACTTCATCACTACTTGTATTTGTGAGAGGTATTGCCATGTTGAATGCACCGAGCTGTCTGTTTGAACTACTGGCACACAGCTCAGATAACCATGCATACCCACAAGACATGCCACCAGAGGTCTCTTTACAGTCCCCAAGTCCAGAACAGACTATGGGAGGCGCACAGTACTACAAAGCCATGACTACATGGAACTCTATTCCACATCAAGTAACTCATGCCAGCAGTAAAATTAGATAAAAAACCAATATAAAGATTTGCCTTATGGAACAACACAAGCATAGAGACATGCACACTATAACATACGCACTATACACACATTTACACATGGATTTTGTCTTATAGATACGTGGTAGTAGAGTAGAGGACTGAGGGCACACACTTAATATGTTGTGAAATCGGTTATGAATGTATTGTAACGTTTTTAAAATGTATAACTGCCTTAATTTTGCTGGACCCCCGGAAGAGTAGCTGCTGCCTTTGCAGCAACTAATGGGGATCCATAATACATTCAAATACAAATACAAAAGGAGCTGATCATGGACTACAGGAACCGTATGAGCGAGCACGGCCACGTGAATGATGCTGTAGTGGAGTATGTCGAGATGTTCAATTTCCTTGATGTCCACAACACTAAGGAATTAACATTTTCCACACACACCCACACAGTTGTGAAGAGGGCACAACAGCACATCTTCCCCCTCAGGAGGCTTAAATACAGTGCCTTGCGAAAGTATTCGGCCCCCTTGAACTTTGCGACCTTTTGCCACATTTCAGGCTTCAAACATAAAGATATAAAACTGTATTTTTTTGTGAAGAATCATCAACAAGTGGGACAATCATGAAGTGGAACGACATTTATTGGATATTTCAAACTTTTTTAACAAATCAAAAACTGAAAAATTGGGCGTGCAAAATTATTCAGCCCCCTTAAGTTAATACTTTGTAGCGCCACCTTTTGCTGCGATTACAGCTGTAAGTCGCTTGGGGTATGTCTCTATCAGTTTTGCACATCGAGAGACTGACATTTTTTCCCATTCCTCCTTGCAAAACAGCTCAAGCTCAGTGAGGTTGGATGGAGAGCATTTGTGAACAGCAGTTTTCAGTTCTTTCCACAGATTCTCGATTGGATTCAGGTCTGGACTTTGACTTGGCCATTCTAACACCTGGATATGTTTATTTTTGAACCATTCCATTGTAGATTTTGCATTATGTTTTGGATCATTGTCTTGTTGGAAGACAAATCTCCGTCCCAGTCTCAGGTCTTTTGCAGACTCCATCAGGTTTTCTTCCAGAATGGTCCTGTATTTGGCTCCATCCATCTTCCCATCAATTTTAACCATCTTCCCTGTCCCTGCTGAAGAAAAGCAGGCCCAAACCATGATGCTGCCACCACCATGTTTGACAGTGGGCATGGTGTGTTCAGGGTGATGAGCTGTGTTGCTTTTACGCCAAACATAACGTTTTGCATTGTTGCCAAAAAGTTCAATTTTGGTTTAATCTGACCAGAGCACCTTCTTCCACATGTTTGGTGTGTCTCCCAGGTGGCTTGTGGCAAACTTTAAACAACACTTTTTATGGACATCTTTAAGAAATGGCTTTCTTCTTGCCACTCTTCCATAAAGGCCAGATTTGTGCAATATACGACTGATTGTTGTCCTATGGACAGAGTCTCCCACCTCAGCTGTAGATCTCTGCAGTTCATCCAGAGTGATCATGGGCCTCTTGGCTGCATCTCTGATCAGTCTTCTCCTTGTATGAGCTGAAAGTTTAGAGGGACAGCCAGGTCTTGGTAGATTTGCAATGGTCTGATACTCCTTCCATTTCAATATTATCGCTTGCACAGTGCTCCTTGGGATGTTTAAAGCTTGGGAAATCTTTTTGTATCCAAATCCGGCTTTAAACTTCTTCACAACAGTATCTCGGACCTGCCTGGTGTGTTCCTTGTTCTTCATGATGCTCTCTGCGCTTTTAACGGACCTCTGAGACTATCACAGTGCAGGTGCATTTATATGGAGACTTGATCACACACATGTGGATTGTATTTATCATCATTAGTCATTTAGGTCAACATTGGATCATTCAGAGATCCTCACTGAACTTCTGGAGAGAGTTTGCTGCACTGAAAGTAAAGGGGCTGAATAATTTTGCACGCCCAATTTTTCAGTTTTTGATTTGTTAAAAAAGTTTGAAATATCTAATAAATGTCGTTCCACTTCATGATTGTGTCCCACTTGTTGTTGATTCTTCACAAAAAAATACAGTTTTATATCTTTATGTTTGAAGCCTGAAATGTGGCAAAAGGTCGCAAAGTTCAAGGGGGCCGAATACTTTCGCAAGGCACTGTATTTGCCATGGGCCCTCAGATCCTCAAAAAGTTACACAGCTGTACCATTGAGAGCATCTTGACTGGCTGCATAACCGATTGGTACGGCAACTGCAAGGCATCCGACCGTAAGGCACTACAGAGGGTTGTGGGTACGGCCCAGTACATCACTGGGGCCGAGCTCCCTGCCATCCAGGACCTCCATACCATGCGGTGTCAGAGGAAGGCCCATATTTTTTTTTGGAGGGGGGACTTTTTTTTAAAGACTCCAGCCATAGATGGCAAGCGGTACCACTGCACAAAGTCTGTAACCAACAGGACCTTGAACAGCTTCTACCCCCAAGCCATAAGACTGCTAAACAAGACTGATAAATAGCTAATCGAAATGGCTAACTGGACTATCTGCATTGACCATTTTTTGCAATAACTCTTTCACTGACTCTGTACACACACACTGGACTCTACCCATTCACTAACACATACTTACACTGACACCCCAACACACACACATACACACACACACACACACACACACACACACACACACACACACACACACACACACACACACACACACACACACACACACACACACACACACACACACACACACACACACACACACACACACCTTTACACTCCCAGCATGCACTGCTGCTACTGTCTATTTCCATCGAGTTGTCTAGTCACTTTGCCCCTACCTGTACATACATGTAGCTACCTAAATTACCTCGTAATTGCACATCGATCAGTACTGGTACTCTCTGTATATAGCCATGTTATTTTTACTTATTATTAATCTGGTCTGAATATTGTACAGGGATGACATGTGAAGTGAGTCTTGTGAATATCCCCCAGTGAGGACACATGATGTGAGCATTGTGAATGTCACGCGTTCAAAACAACTGGGAACTCGGAACTGGGAAAATGGAAATCTCCAACTTCTGACTTTTTAACATTTTTATTAAACCTTTTTTTTTAACTAGGCAAGTCAGTAAATAACAAATTCGGCGTGTTTAAACTACTGGGAACTTGGAAAAAAATGAGTTCTGAATGGGAAAAATCGATTTGAACGGTTCTGAGCTGAAGATCACTGATTTGATCTCCCATTTCTCAGTTGTTCCCAGTTGTTTTGAATGCTGCATTACTTACTTGAAGCCCATGTACATGAACTGCAGCCAGAGCCAGGACAGGATAAGCATGATGATCATGTTGGGAAAGGCAAAGCCAAACCATGACGCAAAGTTGATCACATCGCCATTACCTGGGAAGATCCTATAGGGAGGAGGAGAGGGGGAAAAGGAGGAGAAAGGAGAGGGGAGAAGGGGGAGAAAGGAGAGAGAGAGAAGGGAGAAAGGAGAGAGCGAGGAGAGGGGAGTAGGGGAGAAAGGAGAGAGAGGGGAGAGGGGAGAAGGGGGAGAAAGGAGAGAGAGGGGAGAGGGGAGAAGGGGGAGAAAGGAGAGAGAGAGGAGAGGGGAGAAGGGGGAGAAAGGAGAGAGAGAGGAGAGAGGAGAGGGGAGAAGGGGGAGAAAGGAGAGAGAGAGGAGAGGGGAGAAGGGGGAGAAAGGATGAAGAGAGGAGAGGGGAGAAGGGGGAGAAAGGAGAGAGAGAGGAGAGGGGAGAAGGGGGAGAAAGGAGAGAGAGAGGAGAGGGGAGAAGGGGGAGAAAGGAGAGAGAGAGGAGAGGTGAGAAGGATAGGGAGGAGATTTAGATATGGCCCGATTTTATCTTCATCAAGACTGTATGAAAATTATGGTCATGTACTCAATGTCATATTTATGGAGTGTGCGAGCATGAATGCATGCACGAACACATGTGGGTATCTGTGTCTGCTATGTTACACCCTTATTCTAAAATGGATTCAATAGCCTTTTTTTTCTCATCAATCTACACACAATAACCACAATGATCACACATTTGCAAAAGTATTCAGAACCTTTACTCAGTACTTTGTTGAAGTCCATTTGGCAGCGATTACAACCTTGAGACTTCTTGGGTATGACACTACAAGCTTGATACAACTGTATTTGGGGAGTCTCTTCTCTGCAGATCCTCTCAAGCTCTGTCAGGTTGGATGGGGAGTGTCGCTGGACAGCTACTTTTAGATAGATATACGATAGGGTTCAATCTGGGCTCTGACTGGGCCTCTCAAGGACATTCAGAGACTTGTCCTGAAGCCACTCCTGCATTGTCTTGTCTGAGGTCCTGAGCGCTCTGGAGCAGGATTTCATTAAATGCTGAGCTGTAGTCGATGAACACCATTCTTACGTAGGCATTCCTCTTGTCCAGATGGGTTAGGGCAGTGTGCAGTGTGATTGCGATTACGTCGTCTGTGGACCTGTGGTAAACTGTGGTAAATTCCATTGATTCGACAGGATTTGGAAAGGCACAAACCTGTCTATATTTAAGGTCCCACAGCTGACCGTGCATTTCAGAGCAAAAACCAAGTCTTGAGGTCAAAGGAATTGTCCGTAGAGCTGAGACAGGACTGTGTCTGTCACGCCCTGGTCTTAGTATTTTGTTTTCTATATTAATTTGGTCAGGCCAGGGTGTGACATGGGTTTTGTATGTGGTGTGTTTTGTCTTGGGGTTTTTGTTAGGTATTGGGTTTGTGGCTTAGTGGGGGTATCTAGCATAGTCTATGGCTGTCTGGAGTGGTTCTCAATCAGAGGCAGGTGTTTATCGTTGTCTCTGATTTGGAACCATATTTAGGCAGCCATATTCTTTGAGTGTTTTGTGGGTGATTGTTCCTGTCTTTGTGTTTGTTGTCACCAGATAGGCTGTTTAGGTTTCCTCACATTTATTGTTTTTGTTAGTTTATTCATGTATAGTTTTCTTCATTAAAAAACATGAATAACCACCACGCTGCGTTTTGGTCCGATCCCTGCTACAGCTCCTCGTCAGAGGAGGAGATAGAAGAAAACCGTTACAGAATCACCCACCACAAAAGGACCAAGCGGCGTGGTGAAAGGCTGGAGCAGCGAAAAGAGGAATGGACGTGGGAGGACGTTTTGGACGGCAATAATATAGACAATACTACTTGGGAGGAAATAGACAGGTGGGCGGTCGACCCAGGGAGAGTGCCGGAGCCCGCCTGGGATTTGCTGGAGCAGTGCGAAGAAGGTTATAGGAAAATGGAGTTGGAGAGACGAGCACGGCGACGCGGACGGAAGCCCGAGAGTCAGCCCCAAAAATGTATTGGGGGGGTGGCTCACAGGGAGTATGGCTACGCCAGGTAGGAGACCTGCGCAAACTTCCTGTGCTTACCGGGGGGTTAGAGAGACCGGGCAGGCACCGTGTTATGCTGTGGTGCGCTGTGGTCTCCAGTGCGGGTGCATAGCCCGGTGCTATACATTCCTGCTCCGCGTATCGGGCCGGGCTAGAGTGAGCATCGAGCCAAGTGCCATGAAGCCGGCTCTACGCATCTGGTCCCCAGTGCGTCTCCTTGGGCCGGCTTACATGGCACCAGCCTTGCGCTCGGTGTCCCCGGTTCGCCTGCATAGCCCAGTGCGGGCTATTCCACCTCACCGCACTGGCAGGGCGACCGGGAGCATTCAACCAGGTAAGGTTGGGCAGGCTCGGTGCTCAAGAGCTCCAGTGCGCCTGCACGGTCCGGTCTATCCAGTACCACCTCCACGCATCAGCCCTCCGGTGGCAGCTCCCCGCACCAGGCTTCCTGTGCGTGTTCTCGGCCCAGTACCACCAGTGCCAGCACCACGCATCAGGCCTACAGTGCGGCGGGCCTGTCCAGCGCTGCCAGAGACTTCCTCCTCTCCAGCGCTGCCGGAGTCTCCCGCCTATCTAGCGCTGCCAGAGCCTTCCTCCTCTACAGCGCTGCCGGAGTCTCCCGCCTGTTCAGCGCAGTCAGAGCCTTCCTCCTCTACAGCGCTGCCAGAGTCTCCCGCCTGTTTAGCGCTGCCAGAGCCTTCCACCTATACAGCGCTGCCGGAGTCTCCCGCCTGTTCAGCGCAGTCAGAGCCTTCATCCTCTACAGCGCTGCCGGAGTCTCCCGCCTGTTCAGCGCTGCCAGTCTGCAAGGAGCAGCCAGAGCTGCCAGTCTGCAAGGAGCAGCCAGAGCTGCCAGTCTGCAAGGAGCTGCCAGTCTGCAAGGAGCTGCCAGTCTGCAAGGAGCTGCCAGTCTGCAAAGAGCCGCCAGAGCTGCCAGTCTGCAGGATGCCGCCAGAGCTGCCAGTCTGCAGGATGCCACCAGAGCTGCCAGTCTGCAAGGAGCCGCCAGAGCTGCCAGTCTGCAAGAAACCGCCAGAGCTGCCAGTCTGGATGGAGCAGCCAGAGCCGCCAGTCAGCATGGAGCAGCCAGAGCCGCCAGTCAGCATGGAGCAGCCAGAGCCGCCAGTCAGCATGGAGCAGCCAGAGCCGCCAGTCAGCATGGAGCAGCCAGAGCCGCCAGTCAGCATGGAGCAGCCAGAGCTGCCAGTCAGCCAGGATCTTCCAGATCCGCCAGTCAGCCAGGATCCGCTATTCAGCCAGGATCCGCCATTCAGCCAGGATCTGCTAGAACTGCCAGTCAGCCAGGATCTGCAAGAACTGCCAGCCAGCCAGGATCTGCCAGAGCCAACTACCTGCCTGAGCTTCCTCTCAGTGCTGAGCTTCCTCTCAGTGCTGAGCTTCCTCTCAGTCCCAAGCTACCCCTCAGTCCCGAGCTACCCCTCAGTCCAGTGGGGCCCTTGATGAGGACTACTAGGCCAAGGTCGGCGGCGAGGGTCGCCTATCTAAGGACGCGAGGAAAATGGACTAAGACTTTGTTAGAGTGGGGTCCACGTCCCGCGCCGGAGCCGCCACCGTGGACAGACGCCCACCCGGACCCTCCCCTATGGGTTTAGTTGTGCGGTCGGGAGTCCGCACCTTGGGGGGGGGGGGGGGGGGGGTTCTGTCACGCCCTGGTCTTAATATTTTGTATTTTCTTTATTAATTTGGTCAGGCCAGGGTGTGACATGGGTTTTGTATGTGGTGTGTTTTGTCTTGGGGTTTTTGTTAGGTATTGGGTTTGTGGCTTAGTGGGGGTATCTAGCATAGTCTATGGCTGTCTGGAGTGGTTCTCAATCAGAGGCAGGTGTTTATCGTTGTCTCTGATTGGGAACCATATTTAGGCAGCCATATTCTTTGAGTGTTTCGTGGGTGATTGTTCCTGTCTTTGTGTTTGCTGTCACCAGATAGGCTGTTTAGGTTTTCGCACGTTTTTTGTTAGTTTATTCATGTATAGTTTTCTTCATTAAAAAACATGAATAACCACCACGCTGCGTTTTGGTCCGATCCCTGCTACACCTCCTCGTCAGAGGTGGAGATAGAAGAAAACCGTTAGTGTCGAGGCACTGATCTCGGGAAGGGTACCAAAAAATATCTGTAGCATTGAAGGTCCCCAAGAACACAGTGGCCTCCATCATTCTTTTATTTAAAAAATGTACCCATTACACCCCCACCCCTCTTCGGAGGACACATACCTTGTATGTTTTTTACAGCTTTTCTGCTACATATACACTACCATTAGAAGTTTGGGGTCACTTAGAAATGTCCTTTTTTTTGTCCATTAAAATAACATCAAATTGATCAGAAATACAGTGTAGAAATTGTTAATGTTGTAAATCACTATTGTAGCTGGAAATATTATGGAATATCTACATAGGCGTACAGAGGCCCATTATCAGCAACCATCACTCCTGTGTTCCAATGGCACGTTGTGCTAACTAATCCAAGTTTATAATTTTAAAAGGCTAATTGATCATTAGAAAACCCTTTTGCAATGATGTTAGCACAGCTGAAAACTGTTGTCCTGATTAAAGAAACAATAAAACTGTCCTTCCTTAGACCCGTTGAGTATGTGAGGCATCAGCATTTGTGTGTTTGATTACAAGCTCAAAGCGGACAGAAACAAGAACTTTCTTCTGAAACTTGTCAGTCTATTCTTGTTCTGAGAAATGAAGGCTATTCCATGCGAGAAATTGCCAAGAAAGTGAAGATCTTGTACAACTCTGTGTACTACTCACTTCACAGAACAGAGCAAAATGGCTCTAACTAGAATAGAAAGAGGTGTGGGAGGCCCTGGTGCACAACTGAGCAAGAGGACAAGTACATTAGTCTAGTTTGAGAAACAGATGCCTCACAAGTCCTCAACTGGCAGCTTGATATGGGCAGATATGCATTCTCATTAATCTAACTGCACTGTCCAGTATACAGTAGCTATTACAGTGAAATAATACCATGGTTTTGTTTGAGGAAAGTGCACAGTTATGAACTTGAAAATGTATTAATTAACCAATTAGGCACGTTTGGGCATTCTTGATACCACATTTTGAACAGAAATGCAATGTTTCATTGAACAGTCTAAAACTTCGCACATACACTGCTGCCATCTAGTGGACAAAATCAAAACTGTGCCTAACCTGGAATGGTACATTATGGCCTTTCTCTTGCATTTCAAAGATGATGGGACAAAAATATGAAATAGATGCATGTTTTTTCTTTGTATTATCTTTTACCATATCTAATGTGTTATATTCTCCTACATTAATTTAATTTCACTTTTCCACAAACTTTAAAGTGTTTCCTTTCAAATGGTATCAAGAATATGCATATCCTTGCTTCAGATCCTGAGCTACAGTTAGATTTGGGAATGTCATTTTTGGCAAAAATTGAAAACAAGAGCATGATACTTAAGAGGTTTTAATTAACACCATAGTACCCTCAAAACTCGTCACGAAGCTCGAGACCCTGGGTCTCGACCCCGCCATGTGCAACTGGGTCCTGGACTTCCTGACGGGCCGCCCCCAGGTGGTGAGGGTAGGTAACAACATCTCCACCCCGCTGATCCTCAACACCGGGACCCCACAAGGGTGCGTTCTCAGCCCTCTCCTGTACTCCCTGTTCACCCATGACGGCGTGGCCATGCATACCTCCAACTCAATCATCAAGTTTGCAGACAACACTACAGTGGTAGGCTTGATTACCAACAACAACGAGATGGCCTACAGGGAGGAGGTGAGGGCCCTCGGAGTGTGGTGTTAGGAACATAACTTCACACTCAATGTCAACAAAACAAAGGAGATGATCGTGGACTTCTGGAAACACCAGAGGGAGCACCCCCCTATCCACATTGACGGGACAGTAGTGGAGAAGGTGGAAAGTTTTAAGTTCAATGGCGTACACATCACGGATAAACTGAGGCACTGGTCCACCCAGTGCCTCTTCAACCTCAAGAGGCTGAAGAAATTTGTCTTGTCACCAAAAACACTCACAAACGTTTACAGATGCACAATCGAGAGCATCCTGTCGGGCTGTATCACCGCCTGGTACGGCAATTGCTACGCCCACAACCGTAAGGCTCTCCAGAGGGTAGTGAGGTCTGCACAACACATCACCGGGGGCAAACTACCTACCCTCCAGGACACCTACACCACCCGATGTCACAGGAAGGCCAAAAAGTTCATCAAGGACAACAACCACCCGAACCACTGCCACCCGAGCCACTATCTCAAGGCCATCAGACTGTTAAACAGCCATCACTAACATTGAGTGTCCACTGCGAACATACTGACTCATCTCTAGCCACTTTAATAATGAAAAATGTATGCAACAATTGTATCACTAGCCACTTTAAACAATGCCACTTTGTATATAATTACATACCCTACGTTACTCATCTCATATTTATATCCTGTATGCTATACCATCTACTGCATCTTGCCTATGCCGTTTGGCCATCGCTCATTCATATATCTTTAGGTACACTCGCATTAACATCTTCTAGCCATGTGTATGTGACAAATAAAATTGGATTTGATTTGATTTGGGAAGGGTTCTGAATACTTTCTGAATGCACTGTATGTGTGTGCCTGTGTGTGTGTAACTTACTCATCCATCTGTCCCTTGAGGATGAGGTTGGGTGTGGTGCCAGTGAGGGTGGCTGTGCCTCCGATACTGGCAGAGTAGCACACACTCAGACTCATCCCTTTAGTCAAGAGCTGGTACTTCAACTCTCTCTCTTTTCTTCTCCTCTCCAGAGGTGAGTCCGCATCCCTCTCCTCATCCTTGTCTGGAGGGAGGGAAGATGAGGAAGGACAGACAGAGAGAGGAGGGGTGGAGAGATAATGAGGAATGTGGTTAGCGGGCTAGGGGGGAAAAAGGGCTAGGTTTGAGAGTTAATCAGGAATAGGGTCACATTAAACGAGACATGTTCCTGTCATTCCCTGTTCTCCATTCATTCACACACACACACACTTCTCAGAAGAATCATTAACACTGTATTCAGGGTACTCTTTTCAACTCATTAAAACATATTGAAAACATATTGAAAATGGTTCTAGGAACCATATCAGGCAATAATGGGTTGTTCTTTATAACATTACTTTTAAGTTTTAAGAAAGAACCATAAAACTCCCCTTAAAAGGATTACATTCAGGAAAGAAAGTACTGTATCTTTACACTTACACATATAATCCTGCTGAATCTTGACGAGGTCCTGTTTAGTGTTGATCTCTTCTTCTTGGGGTGCTTTGGTGTCCAGTTCAAAGGCCTGGTTGTCTTTCCCTTCAACCTGCAGCTCCCGCTCATCCTGCCTGGCCTCTGTGGCACACAGCTGTCCTAGCACAGCCTGGGCGATGGGCACCATCATGGCTGTGGTAGCTGTGTTACTGATCCACATGGAAAGGAAGGCTGTCACACCCATGAACCCCGACATCAGCCTGGAGAGAGTGAGATGGGGATGGTGATTGCATTCAAATGTTACTATTGCATGTAATATCTATCTGTATTGTTTTTTTTATACCTAAGGTAGGCCTACTTCTAACATTGTTCTTATTGTTTTATGTGATACAGTAGCTAATGTTGCTAACTCTGTCTGTATTTTGGAGGACGATAGCTAATGTTGCTAACTCTCACTGCATTTTACAGTACAGTACCTAATATGTCAAAATCTGACTGTATTTTGTAGGACGGTAGTTAATTTTGAGAACTCTGACTGTATTTTGCATTACTGTAGCTAATGTTGCCAAATCTGACTGTATTTTGTAGAACTGTAGCTAATATTGCTAACTGACCGTAATTTGTAGAACAGTCGCTAATGTTACTTACTCTGACTGCGTTTTGTATTACCGTAGCCCTTGTTGCTAAATCCGACTGTTTTTTGTAGAATAGTAGCTAATATTGCTAAATCTGACTGTATTTTGTAGAATAGTAGCTAATATTGCTAAATCTGACTGTATTTTGTAGAACGATAGTATACTTACAGTGCCGTCCATATCCCCACTACCAGTAGTAAGGTAGCTAATGTTTCTAAATCTGACAGTATTTTGCCAGACGGTAGCTAATATTGTTAACTTTGACTGTATTTTGTAGAACAGTCGCTAATGTTGCTAACTCTGACTGTATTTTGTAGCTAATATGGCCAATTCTGATTTATATTTTGTTGTACGTTACCTAATGTGGCTAACTCTGACTGTATTTTTTACGAAGGTAGCTAATATTTCTAACTATGGCTGTATTTTGTAGTACGTAGCTAATGTTGCTGACTCTGACTATTGTTGTATTATGGTAGCTTTTGTTGCTAACTCTTACTGTATTTTTTAGAACGGTAGCTAATATTGCTCTCTGACTGTATTTTGTAGAATGGTAGCTAATATTGCTAACTCTGACTGTATTTTGTAGAGCGGTAGCTATCGTTACTAAATCTGACTGTATTTTAGTTCATTAGAACGTACATTGAAGATGTCGTTCCCATAGCAACGATTAAAACATTCCCAAACCAGAAACCGTGGATTGATGGCAGCATTCACGTGAAACTGAAAGCGCAAACCACTGCTTTTAACCAGGGCAAGGTGACCGGAAACATGACCGAATACAAACAGTGTAGCTATTCCCTCCGCAAGGCAATCAAACGTCAGTATAGAGACAAAGTAGAGTCGCAATTCAACGGCTCAGACACAAGAGGTATGTGGCAGGGTCTACAGTCAATCACGGATTACAAAAAGAAAACCAGCCCCGTAACGGACCAGGATGTCTTGCTCCCACATGCGGACTCTCCTTCACTGCAGCCGACGTGAGTAAAACATTTAAACGTGTTAACCCTCGCAAGGCTGCAGGCCCAGACGGCATCTCCAGCCGCGCCCCCCAGAGCATGCGCAGACCAGCTGGCTGGTGTGTTTACGGACATATTTAATCAATCCTTATCCCAGTCTGCTGTTCCCACATGCTTCAAGAGGGCCACCATTGTTCCTGTTCCCAAGAAAGCTAAGGTAACTGAGCAAAACGACTACCGCCCCGTAGCACTCACTTCCGTCATCAGGAAGTGCTTTGAGAGACTAGTCAAGGACCATATCACCTCCACCCTACCTGACACCCTAGACCCACTCCAATTTGCTTACCGCCCAAATAGGTCCACAGACGATGCAATCTCAACCACACTGCACACTGCCCTAACCTATCTGGACAAGAGGAATACCTATGTGAGAATGCTGTTCATCGACTACAGCTCAGCATTTAACACCATAGTACCCTCCAAACTTGTCATCAAGCTCGAGACCCTGGGTCTCGACCCCGGCCTGTGCAACCTCACTGAGCTCGAGCTGTTTTGCAAGGAGGAATGGGAAAAAATTTCAGTCTCTCGATGTGCAAAACTGATAGAGACATACCCCAAGCGACTTACAGCTGTAATCGCAGCAAAAGGTGGCGCTACAAAGTATTAACTTAAGGGGGCTGAATAATTTTGCACGCCCAATTTTTCAGTTTTTGATTTGTTAAAAAAGTTTGAAATATCCAATAAATGTCGTTCCACTTCATGATTGTGTCCCACTTGTTGTTGATTCTTCACAAAAAATACAGTTTTATATCTTTATGTTTGAAGCCTGAAATGTGGCAAAAGGTCGCAAAGTTCAAGGGGCCGAATACTTTCGCAAGGCACTGTATATGTATATACTGTACTCTATATCATCTACTGCATCTTTATGTAATACATGTATCACTAGCCACTTTAAACTATGCCACTTTGTTTACATACCCTACATTACTCATCTCATATGTATATACTGTACTCGATACCATCTACTGCATCTTGCCTATGCCGTTCTGTACCATCACTCATTCATATCTTTATGTACATATTCTTTATCCCTTTACACTTGTGTGTATAAGGTAGTAGTTTTGGAATTGTTAGGTTAGATTACTCGTTTTTTATTACTGCATTGTCGGAACTAGAAGCACAAGCATTTCGCTACACTCGCATTAACATCTGCTAACCATGTGTATGTGACAAATACATTTGATTTGATTTGTAGAACGGTAGCTTATATTGCTAACTCTGACTGTATTTTGTAGAACAGTAGCTAATGTTGCTAACTCTGACTATATTTTGTAGCTAATGTTGCTTGCTCTGACAATATTTTGTAGAACGGTAGCTAACTCTGACTGTACAGTATACTGACTGTAAATGCTACTGTATTACAGTGGCTACTAGCTAACTTAGTGTACTTACAGTGCCGGTCGTACCCCCACCACTAGTAGTACTCGGAGGGCGATGCGTTTGTGAAGATTCCAGTTCTCAACAGCGATGGCCACCAACAGACCACCGATGAACAGCATGTTAGAGTCCTTTAGGTACTGGACACACACCTGGAAAAGGTAACATGCACGCACGCACGCACGCCCGCACACACGCACGCACGCACACACACACACACACACACACACACACACACACACACACACACACACACACACACACACACACACACACACACAGGTCAGGACCTAATCAGCCCACTGACTAAAGCGTAGACATCAGGTTTCAGTCATTTGTATTGATTTGTTTGTGTAATGTTTGCGTACTGCTCCAGACTCCATGATGCCCATCATAGGGAAGAGGACAACAGGCAGTAGGGCAGTCACAGCCAGGGGCATACACTCTGTACACCAGTACAGTGCCATCAGGATGATAGCATAGCCACACTTAGCCTCCTGTACACAGACACAAATGGAGAAAAAGAGAGAGAGAGTGAGAGGAATAGGGGGGGGGGGTTAGAATACAAACTTGAAACAGAATATGGCCAGTTTCATTACACGTTAAACAACAATAGCAACTGCCTAGCTCTCCATTAGACCAGAAAGGGATGGATTTTCACTTGTGGGTTCTGGAATTGCTAAACTGACTGAATTAGAAAATGTATAGCACTACTACTGTTTCTCTGTATTAAGTCTCTCTCTTAAACATACATGCACATAATCTTAAACACACACACACACACACAACAGAGAAATAGTAAATAGCTGTAACCTTTGATCATAAAAACGAACATTCATCCATGCGCTTGTCTTTTATGACACACTTTATGGGCCGGAGGGAAAAATACAAACTCATTATTTAACCTCCCTGGCTGAAAACTTTCCATTGGTTTAGAACACATTGGTTTAGAACAGATCATCGTTTACAACAAACCAGGAGAGAGTTACAGTAGAAAGGAAACAGTGTGAAAGGTAATCATAGTAGTAGCTAGCTAGTTGACCTAAGGTCAGGAATTCAGCTTTGAACAGAGCTTTCCTTTATCCCTTGGTCTACCATGTAGCCTTGGGTTTGGGTTCTCTCTCTCACACACACACACACACACACACACACACACACACACACACACACACACACACACACACACACACACACACACACACACACACACACACACGTTACCTTAGTACCATGGTCACCTCAGAGAGTCCGATGACCCAACACATCCATTACAATTTCATCATGTTATTGCTGTCAGCTGTACTCTTGTACAATTCCATTGACTGTGCTATTCAGTTTCAGGTTGTGTCAGTGTGCCACCGACAAAATGTGTATGGGCAGAATGCAATATACTGTATGTATTATGTATGTGGTGGTACAATATGTGTATGACATGGGCAATGTCCACTGTATGTATTGTGTATTTGTTGAGTGTGAACAGTGCAGATCTGGGTTAAAATACTATTTAGGGTATTTCAATTACTTTCAAATACATTTTGACATAATTTTTCTTGAAAATACAAGTAGTTGAATATGATTGATTGATATGATTTATTTAAGTCTCTGAAAATCTACCGGTGCCCAGCCACATGGGCTTACAAGACACTACGAAACACAATACAATTTTCCTTGTACTGAAAGCCAAATAACATTTGACAAATTATATACATATACAATAATTATGTACAGCTACCATCTAGCCACATTACACAAATAGTACATTTCTCCTCCTCCTCCTCCTTCTCCAGGCATTGTGAACAAACTGAGCAAACTAAACATAATGCAAGCCTCCTACTGAAGAGTTGATCTAGCTACAGCTATTCATTTGGTCTCGCAATCCGGGGTTTTAATCAAGCCCTGCCCTGCTTAACTCTGATATTTGTCACTGACTACTACCAATGTGCTATCCTGAGAATGATTATTGAGAGATCTCTTAATAACTAAATATATTCACTGTTGTTTTCGAAGTCAATCCAACATTTTGGTTTAAAATAACAAATTAAATGTAACCATACTTCATTAGTCACACAGTGATTTCGGAAAGTATTCAGACCCCTTGACCTTTTTCACAACTTGCGTCACAGACAATTCTAAAATGAATTAAATAAATTAAAAATCATCAGCAATCTACAAACAATACCCTATAATGACAAAGCGAAAACGTGTTTTTTAAAACAGAAATACCTTATTTACATAAGTATTCAGACCCTTTGCTGTGAGACTCGAAATTGAGCTCAGGTGCATCCTGTTTCCATTGATCATCCTTGAGATGTTTATACAACTTGATTTGAGTCCACTTGATTGGACAGGATTAGCAAAGGCACACTCCTGTCCATATAAGGTCCCACAGTTGATAGTGCATGTCAGAGCAAAAATCAACACATGAGGCCAAAGGAATTGTCTGTAGAGCTCCGAGACAGGATTGTGTCTAGGCACGGATCTGGGGAAGGGTACCAAAAAATATCTGCAGCATTGAAGGTCCCCAAGAACACCGTGGCCTCCAACATTCTTAAATGGAAAACGTTTGGAACCACCAAGACTCTTTCTAGAGCTGGCCACCTGGCCAAACTGAGCAATCATGTGGAGAAGGGCCTTGGTCAGGCAGGTGATCAGGAACCCGATGGTCACTCTGAAAGAGCTCCTGAGTTCCTCTGAGGCGATGAACCTTCCAGAAGGACAACCATCTCTGAAGCACTCCACCAATCAGGCCTTTATGGTAGAGTGGACAGACGGAAGCCAGTCCTCAGTAAAACTGCACATGGCAACCCGCTTGGAGTTTGCCAAAAGGCACCTAAAGATTCTCAGATGAAACCAAGATTGCACTCTTTAGCCTGAATGCCAACCTTCACGTCTGGAGGAAACCTGGCACTATCTCTACGGTGAAGCATGGTGGTGACAGCATCATGCTGTGGGGATGTTTTTCACTGGGCAGGGACTGAGAGTCTAGTCAGGATTGAGACTGGGGCGAAGGTTCAGCTTCCAACAGGACTTGAATCCGATCGAACAGCTCTGAATATAGCTGTGCAGCAATGCTCCCCATCCAACCAGATAGAGCTTGAGAGAATCTGCACTGAGGAATGTAAGAAACTCTCCAAATACAGGTGTGCCAAGCCTGTAGCGTCATACCCAAGAAGACTCGATGGTCTAATCGTTCCTAAAGGGTCTGAGTAAAGGGTCTGAATACTTATGCATGAATACTTTCCGAAGGCACTGCATATCATCAATGATATTATTTAAGCCTATATATCCTTTGAAAAGTCACCAACAGCTTTTGCTTCAATTCAACCCAGGGTTTAACAAAAAATGCACAATCAACTCAGCAGAAAAAGAAAAATACCTTTTTTCAGGACTGTCTTTCAAAGATAATTAGTAAAAATCCAAATAACTTCACAGACCTTCATTGTAAAGGGTTTTTAACACTGTTTCCCATGCTGGTTCAATGAAACATAAACAATTAATGAACATGCACCTGTGGAATGGTTGTTAACAGCTTACAGACGGTAGGCAACTAAGGTCACAGTTATGAAAACTTAGGACACTAACGAGGCCTTTCTACTGACTCTGAAAAACACCAAAAGAAAGATGCCCAGGATCCCTGCTCATCTGCGTGAACGTGCCTTGGGCATGCTGCAAGGAGGCATGAGGACAGCAGATGTGGCCATGGCAATAAATTGCAATGTCCGTACTGTGAGATGCCTAAGACAGCTCTACATGGAGACAGGACAGACAGCTGATCATCCTCGCAGTGGCAGAACATGTTTAACAACACCTGCACAGGATCGGTACATCCGAACATCACACCTGCAGGACAGACACAGGATGGCAACAATAACTGCCCGAGTTACACCAGGAACAATCCCTCCATCAGTGCTCAGACTGTCCGCAATAGGCTGAGAGAGGCTGGACTGAGGGCTTGTAGGCCTGTTGTAAGCAGGTCCTCACCAGACATGACCGGCAACAACGTTTCCTATGGGCACAAACCCACCGTCGTTGGACCAGACACGACTGGCAAAAAGTGCTCTTCACTGACGAGTCACGGTTTTGTCTCACCAGGGGTGATGGTCGGATTCGTGTTTATCGTCGAAGGAATGAGCGTTACACCGAGGCCTGTACTTTGGAGTGGGATCGATTTGGAGGTGGAGGGTCCGTCATGGTCTGGGGTGTGTCACAGCATCATCGGACTGAGCTGTTGTCATTGCAGGCAATCTCATCTTACATATAGGCCTAGGGTTTCAAGTTTTGGTTGATTTCAAATATATTCTTCAAGTTCATCATTAATATGTTGGACTCTTGTCTCCATCTCAACCAGAAATCTAAGTAAAAAAATAGGACTAAATTAAATCAAACCTTAAATGCACTTTACATGAAGTTTGATGTGATTATTGGTTGAGATGGAGTCGTAAATCCAACATATCAATTCTTAATTTGTAGACAAACTGAAATTGAAGCCAGACTAAGTCACCTGTACAAAATATACGTCTCCTTCAAATGTTGATATTTGGTTGAGTTGACTATCAAACACAATTCATCATTTTTATATATTACTTTTGTAATACAGAAAATTGCCAAAAGTTAATTTTACAAACTAATATAACAGTATTTATTTAACCTTAAAATGAGTAACGGCCACATTGAGGGTAGCCTATAGTAACTATGAATATAAATATCTTCTTATGTAATCATGGAGCGTTTGCATGTTCAAGATAACATGCAAAGATCACAGGTCGGTGGAGATCTTCACAATTGCTGTAATAATTTGTGCAGGATCTCGAACAGCATTGATTACTTGCACCATGTATTTTTTATGTAATCTCAACTGGATACCATGTCATTTGGTTTTGCTATTAGATGAAGCACAGTGATAAAACATCACGCTTTTGTATGAATAAAAAATATCTGACATTGTATTCCCATTTGAACTTTGTTTTGCTTTTAAATGGTTGAAAGTGCAGTAATAACACATTTAGATGACCACTAAACCAAAAATCAGACATTGTTTTTCCATTGTAATTTGCTTGGGGTTTTAGATGGTTGAAAGCATAGTGATAACACATCGGGAATTCAACAAATTTTACCCACATTGAAATGCCGTGGTATGTGTGCCCATTGGGAGTGTACATTCTAAGTTGAAGTTTAAACCTAATATCAGCTTCCCATTTTTCCTTGTGGATTACAAAAAGTTTATCCTTGATTTGGGTTACACCACATGATAATTTGTTCCTGAATATTTATACTGAAAATCAGTTTCACAAAAAATAGATAACAATTCTCTAGTCCACGGATTGTTGTTATGAGTAAGGTCCCAGTCTAACACTTTTTTTGTGATTCTGTGTTCTGGCATATTTATCCGTCTGCGCCATAGACATACCATGTCACCTTTTTGCCTAACCACACATGGTTCCCAACCCATATCTCCACAGATGGCCAGGTTTGGAGTCAGTTCGCGCCCTACAAGAAAGCAGCGGATTTCTCTGTTTTGAACATTGTTACAATTAGTACGCACGTTGGATCCCTACACCCCAGAAGCATAGTCCATCACTGGAAAAACAAAGGGTTTATGCATCTGAGAATAAGCACACAGTAAAAACGCAATTTTGTGTATTTAGAAATACACTAGCAAATTATTGGCAAATTATTGGCATGTATTTGCAAATATTAATGTTTAAATACTCCTATGCATTTGAACCCGTGTCTGTTTGGTATTTCAAATATTGTATTTGGAAATAAGTATTTGAAAATAGTTCAAAAGAGTATAGTAAATAATTTTAAAATACTTAAAAATACTTCCAATAGAAGTAGTTCAGGGATTCTTGAAATTCTTGTCTGGAAAAGTATTTTTTATAGGTGAAAAAAGTGTTTTGTTATTTGAGCTTACCTTTAGGGGGATTTTTTTGAAGGTGAAAGATTTGCTTTTGGTATTTTCTACATATTTTCAATATTATTCATATCCATGTCAGCTCCATGCCCAGAAATGCCCATGTCCGGATTAAAGGATCCCAATTTCAAGCGCTCCCCCAAAAAGTTTTTACTGTTTTAAAAACTGTGATTCCTGAAAAATGTGTCCAGAGATTTGGTCAACTCAGTCAAATTTGTCTACAATCCTAAATTAATCAGGAATGTGGAGGGAGCTATATTATTCATGAGCAGGACCCCTTATTCATGTCCTCATTACATGTAGTGCAACACAACCTCATGGTCTGTAAAGTTATCTTTTTTTTGATTGATTTAAACAAACAATAGTGAAATTACCATAAATGGTCAACTCCATCTCCCTGATAGATTAAGATAGGATGTACACTTTTTTGTTTATTTTAATTAGGTTTTAGAGTCATAAAGGCAACGAAGGGAGAGTGTGAGAGAGAGAGAGAGAGAGAGAGAGAGAGAGAGAGAGAGAGAGAGAGAGAGAGAGAGAGAGAGAGACACAACTGCATGTGAGCTCTCACATTTTTTTATAAGAAGATAGATTTAGAGTTAGGTAAACTTGCATTTTTCGGGTAGGGACATATACAGGATGCTACCCTCCACAGCTTAACCTTTAGTCCGCTTTCAAAACCCCAAACCTAAAACCACATTTTTGGACAAAATTACCTTTATGTAACGATTCTCGTTGGTGGAAGAAGGAGTAGACCAAAGCGCAGTGTAGTAGTGTTCATGATGCCTTTAATAAACTGAACACTAAATACAAAACATAGAATACCCACCGCAACTCACGCCCTGACCAAACTAAAATAGAGACATAAAAAAGGAACTAAGGTCAGCACGTGACACTTTAAGGAATACTACTATCAAGGATTCTTTCTTCCAAGCTAACAAACAGCAGAAACCTGTGACAGACGAGATACAACTTCTATTAGCACTGAGGTGTGAAGAGAGAGGTGTCGAAGCCTTTGAGCCCAACAAATGGCAGGAGTCTCTCACAGCCTTCCACACCCAAATCCGAAGGCCTTTGAAGCAACCTCCCACTGTTAAAAGACCATTCAATGGCATTTTCTTCAAGAAATCTGCCTCCAGATATAAAAGCTTCTCCCAAGTGGGTGTGACACCTACTCCCATTACCTGCTGCACTGCTGCTTGGATTCCGCCAGGTGATCTGTTCTCTGTCTGCACTGTTGACTCTGGACTTACAATGGCTAGCCCCAAGTCGTTATTTTTTTTCTTGTGCATTTTCCTATTTTGCTATTTGCCTCATGACTCCTGCATGCTTTGTTGACTATGAACGTGCTTGTTTACCCAACCGTGGGATAGACTATGTTTGTTCCCACACTCGGGACTCTGACTCTATTGGTTAGACAGACTTTTGGCCTCCCATCCTATTCTAACCACCTCTCGCCAGCTTGATATTCATGTTACCTGATGAAATTTCTGTACAATATGATCTTGTTGCCATCTAGTACACATTCAAATGTCATAAATCAGCACTGCAGAGCTCTCCCTGTCCTTGATTGTATTACTGCTGATGATATCTAGAAATGTACATGTACACCCTGGCCCATTTACTGTTGCTAGCCCCAATTCTGACCCCAATTGTGCTCTGATATCTGCTTCACTGATTTCTGCTCTCGTAAAAGCCTGGGTTTTCTGCACGTAAACACGAGAAGCTTATTACCTAAAATTGATCAATTGAAAGCGTGGGTTCACAGTTACAATCCAGATGTGTTGGTCATTACTGAGACGTGGTTGAGGAAATGTTTTGAATACGGATGTTAACCTTTCTGGTTGTAACCTTTTTTAGCAAGACAGACCTTTCAAAGGTGGTGGAGTGGCAATCTTTATCAAGGATCACCTTCAGTGCTCGGTTGTCTCCACCAACTCTGTCCCCAAACAATTTGATGTGCTGGTTTTAAGCATTACACATTCAAATAGCTCTTTGTTGACTGTTGCTTGTCCTCCATCAGCACCGGCCTGTACCCTACCTGCCCTAAGCTATCTCCTGGCCCCTTACACTAAGTCTGAATTTGTCCTCCTAAGTGACCTAAACTGGGACATGCTTAAAACACCTGACCAAGTCCTAAAGCAATGGGACTCCCTAAATCTTTCTCAGATTACTACCAATCCCACAAGGTATGACTCCAAACACCCAGAAAGGCTACTCTCCTCAATATTATCCTCACAAATAAACCTGATAGGTATCAGTCTGGTGTTTTCTGTAATGACCTTAGTGATCACTGTGTTACAGCCTGTGTTCGTAATTGCTGCTCAGTGAAACGACCTGTCCTGATTTGTCATACACGCTTGCAAAACAACTTTAATGGGCAAGCGTTCCTTCGTGACCTGGCCTCTGTAAATTGGTATAGAATCAACTTGATCCCTTGTGTTGAAGACACTTGGACACTTTTTTATATTTTCAGTGGTACTGTTAACAAACACACCCCCATAAATAAAATGAGAAATAGAAACAGGTTCAGCCCCTGGTTCGTCCGTGATCTTGCAGAGTTACTCCACCTCAAGAATTTAATTTGGCGAAAGACTCGGCACATGCACACTCAGGCTGATGAGGAATAATTGCACTCAGGCTATCCGGAAAGCCAAAGTTAGTTACTTTAAGGAGCAGTTCTCTCTCTGTGGGTCTAACCCCAAGAAGTTCTGGAAAATGGTCAAAGACCTGGAGAAGAAACCCTCATCCTCACAGCTGCCCATGTCCCTTAATGTTGATGATGTGATTGTTATTGACAAGAAGCACATGGCTGAGCTCTTTTTTCACCACTTCATTAAACCAGGATTCCTATTTGACTCAGCCATGGCTCCTTGCACGTCCAACATTTCCTCATCTCCCGCCCCTTCTAATGTGACTAGCCCCGACGCTCCTCCCTCTTTTCCCCCTGCCCCACTACAAAGTTTCTCCCTGCAGGTGGTCACTGAGTCCGAGATGCTAAAGGAGCTCCTTAAACTTGACCCCAAAGAAACACCTGGGTCAGATGGTTTAGACCTTTTCTTCCTTAAGGTTGCTGACCCTATCATTGCCAAGCCTATCTCTGACCTTTTTTAACCTCCTCTCCATTGCTTGGAAGGTAGCCACAGCGCGTCCTTTATTTAAAGGGCGAGATCAAGCTGATCCTAACTGTTATAGGCCTATTTCTATTTTGCCTTCTTTACTGACTGGCTTTCTTGATGTCTATTGTATTCTCTCTGGTATGCAATATGGTTTTAGCTCAGGTTATGGATGTGTCATTGCAACCTTAAAGGTCCTCAATGATGTCACCATTGCCCTTGATTCTGTGCAATGTTGTGCTGCTATTTTTATTGACTTGGCCAAAGCTTTTGATACGGTTGACCATTCCATTCTTGTGGGCCGGCTAAGGAGTATTAGTGTTTCTGAGGGTTTTTTTAGCTTGGTTCGCTAACTACAGTGGTTGGTCCACTAAAAGGTTTGCGATTATGCTGCGGGACGTAGAGGTGAATTGTGGTTTAGTACGTTACCTTGTGTCACCACTTCTTGGCTCCAGACAAGGGCAAAGGGGGAGTTAGAGCACTGATTATGCTTGCAGGTCCTACTGTGTCTCTAACTGACAATGAATGGGTGACATAAACCTAAATAGAAACTGATAATTGTGCAGAACTTCAGTATTACTTACTAAAACTGTTGTTACACTAAGGTTTTTATTATTTTCTTTTGTTAGGATTATTTTAGCTTTTACTGTAGTACTGTAGCCCACTCTTGACCAGTCACATTGTACAGCGCCTGAGTGGCACAATGGTCTAAGACACTGTGTTGCTACAGCTGTGTCGCTACTGATGTGTGTTGCTACAGATGTGTGTTGCTACAGATGCTGGTTCCATACTCGTGCCGGCCTCGACTGGGAGACCCATGAGATGACTGTAGGTTTTTGGTTTGTCTCCCCCTAAAAATATAAATAATTAATTCTAAATAAAAAACTGGCTTTATTTACGAATTAGTAACAATGTCTCACCCCATTCTCAAGAATGGCCTTTTTCCTCGCTCAATTTACATTATTTGAAAGCAAAATCATCTCCAAAATATGTTTTATTATTATTATTATTCTTTTAGAATTATATAAAAGCCCCTTGGATATTCTCACAGATATATTATTTACCCTGTTATTAGCAGGACAATACATATCCACATCGACGGGGCAGTAGCGCAGAAGGTGGAAAGTTTTAAGTTCCTCGGCGTACACAACACGGACAAACTGAAATGGCCCACCCACACAGACAGCGTGGTGAAGAAGGCGCAGCAGCGCCTCTTCAACCTCAGGAGGCTGAAGAAATTTGGCTTGTCACCAAAAGCACACACAAACATTTCAGATGCACAATCGAGAGCACCATGTCGGCCCACAACCGTAAGGCTCTCTAGAAGGTAGTGAGGTCTGCACAATGCATCAAGGGGGCAAACTACCTGCCCTCTAGGACACCTACACCACCCGATGTCACAGAAAGGCCATAAAGATCATCAAGGACAACAACCACCTGAGCCACTGCCTGTTCACCCCGTTATCATCCAGAAGGCGAGGTCAGTACAGGTGCATCAAAGCTGGGACTGAGAGACTGAAAAACAGCTTCTATCTCAAGGCCATCAGACTGTTAAACAGCCACCACTAACATTGAGTTTGTCTGTTATTATAAACTGGCTACCAACATAATTAGAACAATAAACAAGTACTGTTGCATCATACCCATGGTATATTGTCTGATAAAACTAGGCTTTCAGCCAATGAGCATCCAGGATAATTTCTTTATACAGCAGTACTGACAATTTCCATGAACAATAAAGCATATCCCATCTTATTGCCTTATTATCCCCCTGTCTATTCACATGTAACCGCCTAAGGACATGCTTTGTGTTCAGTAGGCATAAAGTAAGAGAAAACAGTTTGAAACAAATGAGATATGTTACTAAATGGCCTGAACCTGACCAATAATAACACTAATTTGATTTAATTGTTCTGTTTCAAAATCTTTCAACATGTTTTTCAATCTTGTGCATACTGAGCATGAGCCTGCGATCACAGTTTTATTTGTTTATGTTTGATTCTCTTCCAGGCAAACTAGCATGGTGAGGAATATTTGGTAGACCCTAGATGTCACACCTTGACCATAGAGAGACTTTTTAATCTCTATTTTGGTTAGGTCGGGGTGTGACTACGGTGAGTAATCTAGGTTGTTTTAATTCTATGTTGGCCTGGTATGGTTCCCAATCAGAGGCAGCTGTTTATCTTTGTCTCTGATTGGGGATCATATTTAGGCAGCCATTTCCCCACTGTGTTTGTGGGATCTTGTTTCTGTGTAGTTGCCTGTGAGAACTCCATAGCTTCACGTATCGTTTGCTTTTTTTCTATTGTTTTGCGCGTTTCAAGAATAAAAAGATGTGGAACCCATATCACACTGCGCCTCGGTCCGAATGTTATTTCGACTATATATATTTTTATATTTAATGCATATCTACTAGTATCTGCTGTTATCTAATAATGAACCTTGGTATTTTGGAGCCTCGCTCCTCACAGTGTTTTGCACTTGATGACATCAACATGTTCCCTCCTCAGAACTGCTGGCTCATTCTGATTTAGGACCTCTTTCTCTTCATTATGGATACCAATCAACATCCCTCTAACCAGGCAAGCTCCTCTGTGTTTACATCACTAAGGATTTAACATGGTCCACACACAAATGCACCATTGAGAGCATTTAAAACTTCTAATGGCTGGGGGTGCTATTTCACGTTCGGATGAAAAGCGTGCCCAGAGTAAACTGCTTGCTACTCAGGCCCAGAAGCTAAGATATGCATATTAGTAGTAGATTTGGATGGAAAACACTCTGAAGTTTCTAACAGTGTTTGAATGATGTCTGTGAGTATAACAGAACTAATATGGCAGGTGAAAACCTGAGAAAAATCCAACCCGGAAGTAGGAAATCTGTGGCTTGTAGTTTTTCAAGTCATTGCCTATCCAATATACAGTGTAAAATTTGGTCCAATTGCACTTCCTAAGGCTTCCACTAGATGTCAACAGTCTTTAGAATTTTGTTTCATGCTTCGACTGTGAAGGGGGAGCGAATAAGAGCTGTTTGTATCAGAGGTCTGGCTGTAAGCCATTAGTTTAGTCACATGCGCGAGCTCTGTGAGCACGAGCTCTGTTCCTTCTCATTTCTAAAGACAAAGGAATTGTCCGGTTGAAACATTATTGAAGATTTATGATAAAAACATCCTAAAGATTTAATCTATACGTCGTTTGACATGTTTCTACGAACTGTAATATAACTTTTTTGACTTTTCGTCTGGACTTAGTGCTCGCGCCTTGTGCATTTGATTTACTGGACTAAAAGGAGGTATTTGGACATAAATTATGGAGTTTATCGAACAAAACAAACATTTATTGTGGAACTGGGATTCCTGGGAGTGCATTCCGATGAAGATCTTCAAAGGTAAGTGAATATTTATAATGCTGTTTCTGACTTTTGTTGACTCCACAACATGGCGAGTATCTGTTTGATGGCTGAGCGCTGTACTCAGATTATCACATGGTGTGCTTTTGCCATAAAGCTTTTTTGAAGTATATCTTTAATTCTCTGCATAACACTTGTATCTTTCATCAATGTTTATGATGAGTATTTCTGTAAATTGATGTGGCTCTCTGGAAAATCACCATATGTTTTGGAGGCAAAACATTACTGAACATAACACGCCAATGTAAACTGAGATTTTTGGATATAAATATGAACTTTATCGAACAAAACATACATGTATTGTGTAACATGAAGTCCTAGGAGTGATCATCAAAGGTTAGTGATTAATGTTATCTCTATTTCTGCTTTTTGTGACTCCTCTCTTTGGCTGGAAAATCGCTGTGTTTATCTGTGACTAGGCGCTGACCTAACATAATCGCATGGTATGCTTTCGTCGTAAACCCTTTTTTAAATCAGACACTGTGGTGGGATTAATAACAACAAGTTTATCTTTAAAATGGTGTATAATACTTGTATGTTTGAGAAATGTTAATAATGAGATTTCTGTTGTTTGCCCTGCACTTTCACGATCCCGCTAATGGGATTACATCCGTAAGAAGTTAACATCGCACATCAACTCAGTAGTGATAGACTGTGTATATAGCCAAATTATTGTTACTCATTGTGAATTTTCTATTGTTTTTCTGTTTTCTCTCTGCATTGTTGGGAAGGGCCCGTAAGTAAGCATTTCACTGTTAGTCCACACCCGTTGATTACGAGGCATGTGACAAATAACACTTGATTTGAAAATACTTTTTAATAAGGATGTAAATGCTAGCACACACACACACACACACACACACACACACACACACACACACACACACACACACACACACACACACACACACACACACACACACACACACACACACACTTACTGGTGTGGGGATAAGCAGAGGCAGAGGCAGGAGGAGAAGTGGGGTGAGGAGGATAATGAGGTAGTTCCTATGGCTCCACATCCAGCTACACCCAACCATGGCTCTCCAACAGACAGGTAACCCAGAGACAGAAACACACCTGGACCACAGGTAACCTAGCGATAACTTACTACTAACCTACAGGTAATACGAAAAACTGTTTGGTCAGGTATACACCTGGGCACCAGATAGCTCAACCTTCAGGGAACCAAAATGTAACCCGGAAAGCAGTGAACAGAAAGGTACATCTGCACTCCTGGCTGAGCTACAGGTCAAATACAGGTAAGCCTCAGGTTAGCTACTGGTAAGGTAGTGGGAAAGGTGTGCTCCAGGCTGACAGCGTAGCAGGAAATGTGCCTATTAAGACTGCCATTTACTGTTTATATCACAGAGAAAGTATTAAACATTAACTCAACCACAAGGGAGGGTGATCATAGAGAGTGAGGGAGAGAGATAGGAAAAGGAGAAAGAGGGAGGGAAGGGTAAAGGATAGGAGAAGTGAGGGAGGGAGGGAGAAAGAGAGAGTGATCACCAAACTATAGAGGATTGATTTACTAGACAATAAAGTTCTTTCAACTTTATCTAAATGTCAAATTCCAATGATTTATCACACACACTATTATTGGAAGTTACTTGAAACCCCTTTTCATCTCTTGCCGTGGTGATAAGCAAGTGGGTTTACTCTGGCGCACACACACACACACACACACACACACACACACACACACACACACACACACACACACACACACACACACACACGCAGTGCCTTTGGAAAGTATTCAGACCCCTTGACTTTTTGCACAATTTGTTGTTTGTCGTCAATCTACACGCAATAACCTATAATGTCAAAGCAAAAACAGGTTTTTAGACATTTTTGCTGATTTATTAAAAGTAAAAAAAGAAATATCACATTTACAGAAATATTCAGACCTTTTACTCAGTACTTCGTTAAAGCACCTTTGGCAGCGATTACAGCCTCGAGTCTTCTTGGGTGTGACGCTACAAGCTTGGTACACCTGTATTTGTGGAGTTTCTCCCAATCTTCTCTACATATCCTCTCAAGCTCTCAATTGCTGACCCTTATTTAAAGCCCTTGGTGAATACCTTTTTCCCTATTCTACTCGAACGCGTGTTTTAGATTGTAGTACTTAAAAAAAAAAGAGAACAAACAAATTAATGATTTTTAAGCTATTGTCACAGTTAATTAATAATAATAATAAAAAATATATACAATTATTTAACCTTTATTTTCTTATTTACAATGGCGGCCTACCGTCATGATCCAAATACACACAATGATCCAATTATACATTTCCTGTCTCTGTAGTTGTGTTTGCTGTGGGATCTTAGAACTCTGCTTTTGACATATACAGCACAATATTGTAATACGATCCAATGATGTCAACAGAGTGGTATTCCAACCATTTTATCAGTATTCTGTGGAATGTCCCCCAAACTGGTCTCTTTCACGTAATCAGTTGATTTAATATGTTATAACTGTTTTGTAATACAAAGGCAGACAAATTGGCAGACATATTAGATATTATGACATTTATTTGACCATTATGGTTTGGAAATAATTAAATTGTTACCATTTGAATTTGACCAAAGAAACAACCTTACGATTTGACTTTGGACGATGCAGTGAAAACACAGTGTAAACAGTGTAAATCTATTTGTCTGAGAACACACAGACACTGAGAATTCGTAAGAACTGTAAGAACAGTACGTGCTAATCCACTTATTAAGAAATCAATACTAATGTTCCTGCTTTAAGATCATAAATCCTTACATACTGTAAGAACACTGTGTCCCTTTCTTCTCTCAACAACTTCAATTAAGTTGTAAACTACAGCGCCAAAGCTGTAAAAATATAAAATAAATGCTTACACTCCCACAATTACAGAACGCTTGACCAATGGTGAAAACATAATGAGGAATAATTCTAGCCCCTTTGGCACTAAATACCATATCGTGTAATATTACACTATATATACACAAAAGTATGTGGACAACCCTTCAAATTAGTTTATTTGGCTATTTTAGCCAAATTTTATGTACCTTTGATGACAGGTATATAAAATCGAGCACACAGCCATGACATCTCCATAGACAAACACCTGCACTAGAATGGCCTTACGAAGAGCTCAGTGACTTTCAATGTGGTATCGTCATAGGATGCCACCTTTCCAACAAGTCAGTTTGTCAAATTTCTGCAGCTATTGTGAAATGGAAACATCTATGAGGAACAACGTCTCAGTCGCGAAGATAAAAGATAGAACAGCACACTCCGGGCGGTCTGTGCATATTTGTAAACAACAGCTAGTGCACGAAATCTAAGGAAGTCTATAGTATCTTGTGATAAAATACAGACCACACTATTTACCAAGAGAATTTTCAGCTATACTTTTCATGGCTGTTTATTTACCACCACAGACGGATGCTGGCACTAAGACCGCACTCAGTCAGCTGTATAAGCAAATAAGCAATCAGGAAACCGATCACCGAGGTGCGGCGTTCCTAGTGGCTGGAGACTTTAATGCAGGGAAACTTAAATCAGTTCTAGCTAATTTCTATCAACAGGTTAAATGTGCAACCTGAGGGGAAAAAAATCTAGATCACCTGTATTCCACACACAGAGACACGTAAAAAGCTCTCCCTCGCCCTCCATCTGGTAAATCCAACCACAATTCTATCCTCCTGATTCCTGCTTACAAGCAAAAATTAGAGCAGGAAGCACCAGTGACTTGGTCTATAAAAAATTGGTCAGGTATGCATATGCTAAACTATATGACTGTTTTACTATCACAGACTGGAACATGTTCCGGGATTCTTCCGATGGCATTGAGGAGCACACCACATCAGTCACTGGCTTTATCAATAAGTGCCTCGAAGACGTCGTCCCCACAGTGACTGTAAGTACATACCCCAACCGGAAGCCATGGATTTCAGGCAACATTCGCACTGAGCTAAAGGGTAGTGCTGCTGCTTTCAAGTTGCGGGACTCTACCCCAGAAGCTTATAAGAAATCCTGCTATGCCCTTCGACGAACCATCAAACAGACAAAGCGTCAATACAGGGCTAAGATTGAATCGTAATACACCGGCTCCGACGCTCGTCTTATGTGGCAGGGCTTGAAAACTTTTACAGACTCGAAAGGGAAGCACAGCCACGTGCTACCCAGTGACACAAGCCTATCAGACGAGCTAAATCACTTCTATGCTCGGTTCGAAGCAAGCAACACTGAGGCATGCATGAGAGCATCAGCTGTTCCAGGCGACTGTGTGATCACGCTCTCCGTAGCTGACATGAGTAAGACCTTTCAACAGGTCAACATTCACAAGGCTGCGGGGCCAGACGGATAAACCAGGACGTGTGCTCTGGGCATGTGCTGATCAACTGGCAGGTGTCTTCACTGACATTTTCAACATGCCCCTGGTTGAGTCTGTAATACCAACATGTTTCAAGCAGACCACCATAGGCTCTGTGCCCAATAACAAGGCAATCTGTCTGAATGACTACAGACCCGTAGCACTCACGTCCTTGGCCATGAAGTTTTTTGAAAGGCTGGTAATGGCTCACATCAACACCATTATCCCAGAAACCCTAGATCCACTACAATTTGCATACCGCCCAAACAGATCCACAGATGATGCAATCTCTATTGCACTCCACACTGCCCTTTCCAACCTGGACAAAAGGAACACCTACGTGAGAATACTATTCATTGACTACAGCTCTGTGCTCAACACCATAGTGCCCTTAAAGCTCATCACTAAACTAAGGATCCTGGGACTAAACACCTCCCTCTGCAAATGGATCCTGAACTTCCTGACGGGCCGCCCCCAGGTGGTGAGGGGAGGTAGCAACACATCTGCAATGCTGATCCTCAACACTGGAGCCCCTCAGGGGTGCGTGCTCAGTCCCCTCCTGTACTCCCTGTTCACCCATGACTGCATGGCTATGCATGACTCCAACACCATCATTAAGTTTGCAGACGACACAACAGTGGTAGGCCTGATCACCGACAATGACCAGACAGCCTATAGGAAGGAGGTCAGAGACCTGGCCATGTGGTGCCATGACAACAACCTATCCCTCAACGTAACCAAGACTAAGGAGATGATTGTGGACTACAGTAAAAGGAGGACCAAGCATGCCCCCATTCTCATTGCGGGCTGTAGGGGAGCAGGTTGAGAGCTTCAAGTTCCTTGGTGTCCACATCACCAACAAACTAGAATGGTCCAAACACACCAAGACAATCGTGAAGAGGGCACAACAAAGCCTATTATCTTTTTAGTTTCCCCCTCAGGAAACTAAAAAGATTTGTCATGGGTTCTCAGATCCTCTAAAGGTTCTACAGCAACAACACTCGTTGCATCCCTGCCTGGTACGGCAATTGCTCGGCCTCCGACCGCAAGGCACTACAGAGGGTAGTGCGTACGGCCCAATACATCACTGGGGCTAAGCTGCCTGCCCTCCAGGACCTCTACACCAGGCGGTGTCAGAGGAAGGCCCTAAAAATTGTCAAAGACCCCAGCCACCCCAGTCATAGACTGGTCTCTCTACTACCGCATGGCAAGCGTTACCGGAGTGCCAAGTCTAAGACTAAAAAGGCTTCTCAGCAGTTTTTACCCCCAAGTCATAAGACTCCTGAACAGGTAATCAAATTGCTACTCGGACTATTTCCATTGTGTGCCCCCCAACCCCTCTTTTACGCTGATGATACTCTCTGCTTATCATATATGCATAGTCACTTTAACTATACATTCATGTACATACTACCTCAATTGGCCCAACCAACCAGTGCCCACACACATTGGCTAACCGGGCTATCTGAATTGTGTCCCGCCACCCGCCACCCGCCAACCCCTATTTTACCCTACTGCTACTCTTTGTTTATCATATATGCATAGTCATTTTAACCATTTCTACATGTGCATACTACCTCAATCAGCCCTACTAACCAGCCTGTATATAGCCTCGCTACTGTTATAGCCTCGCTACTGTATATAGACTCGCTACTGTTATTTTTCACTGTCTTTTTTACTGTTGTTTTTATTTCTTTACTTACCTATTGTTCACCTAATACCTTTTTTGCACTGTTGGTTAGAGCCTGTAAGTAAGCATTTCACTGTAAGGTTGTATTCAGCGCACGTGACAAATAAACTTTGATTTGATTTGTTTTGACCATCTGGCAGTCCAACGGACAAATCTGGGTTTGGCGGATGCCCAGAGAACGCTACCTGCCCCAATGCATACTGCCAACTGTAAAGTTTGGTGGAGGAGGAATAATGGTCTGGGGCTGTTTTTCATGGTTCTGGCTAGCCCCCTTAGTTCCAGTGAAGGGAAATCTTAACGCTACAGCCTCTATCTCTCTCGTTCCCTCTAACACTAATTTACCAGGTGAACCTTAAGTCTTACCCTACATTTTAACTGTATATATTTATTACCAATCTCTGTGGGGTATTCATTATTTGCTTCACACTCAACATCTATTATTTTGAGATTAACATGTAAAGCGCACAAATTTTAAAATGCATCAGCCATAATCTAATGTTCACTCAATTAAAATTAACTGGATGGATTAAACTACTCCTTACTGCTTCACACAACCAATCACTCATTATGCAATTTGTCAGATGACTTAAAGAGCTTCACATTAAAATCAGACAAGAGCATTGTGCTATGTCAGAAAATGTTCACATAAACATGGCTACTGCCTTCCCAGCCTTATCAAACTTATTTAAAAGAGCTTATTATTTTGCTTGAATTCTATCTTCAAATCTGCAGCATGTGCGTAACTGGCTGCAGGGAAGTCAGGCCAGGAGAGCAGAATTGGGTAGCAAACGGAGCAGTTTATTTCGGTGAACAAAACACACAACACTAAACAGCTAAGGGTAGACATACCCCAGCGCAAAGCAGTCAGACGTGCCCATACGAAACAACAAACAATTCCACACACAGACATGGGGGGGGGGGGGGGGGGGACAGAGGGTTATATACACAAATAATGGGGATTGAAACCAGGTGTGCAGGAAAACAAGATGAAACAAATGGAAAATGAAAGGTGGATCGGCGATGGCTAGAAGACCGGTGACGTCGACAGCCGAACGTCGCGCGAACAAGGAGAGGAACCAACTTCGGCGGAAGCAACCCCCATTGACGCTCGGCTCCAGCAGCGCGCCGACACCGGCCTCGGGGACAACCCGGAGGGTGAGGCGCAGGGCGATCCGGACGGTGAAGGTGGAACTCCCACAGCATTGAAGGATCCAACACATCCTCCACCGGAAGCCAGCATCTCTCCTCCGGACCGTACCCCTCCCACTCCACGAGGTACTGAAGGCCCCTCGCCCGCCGCCTCGAATCCAGTAGGGAGCGATCGGCGTATGCCGGGGCCGCCTCGATGTCCAGAGGGGGCGGAGGAACCTCCCGCACCTCAGACTCCTGGAGCGGACCAGCCATCACTGGCCGGAGGAGAGACACATGGAACGAGTGGTTAATACGGTAATCGGGGGTAATCATTCAGTCTCCAAAGGACTTTGAACGACCCAGCTTCCAGGAGGGCAGGTGGAGGGGCAGGTGGAGGGTCGAGAGCCAGACCCGGTCCCCTAGTGCTAACACTGGGGCCTCACTGCGGTGACGGTCTGCACTGGCACCTTCAGCACGACGCGCTGAAGGTGAACATGGCCGGCGACCCATGTCTCCGCACGCCGGAACCAGTCATCCACCGCAGGAGCATCGTTCTGATTCGGATGCCAAGGAGCCATAATTCCAGTGTTTAATTGCTATATTGTAATTACTTTGCCACCGTGCCCTATTTATTGCCTTACCTGTCTTATCCTACCTCATTTGTACATGCTGTATATAGATTTTTTCTACTGTATTATTGACTGTATGTTTGTTTACTCCATGTGTAACTCTGTGTTGTTGTATGTTTCGAACTGCTTTGCTTTACCTTGGCCAGGTAGCAGTTGTAAACGAGAACTTGTTCTCAACTAGCCTACCTCGTTAAATAAAGGTAAAATAAAATAAATAAAAAAATGATGGTGGCAGCATCGTGCTGTGGGGATCTTTTTCGGCTGCAGGGACTGGTAGACTAGTCAGAATTGAAGGAAAGATGAACAGGGCAAAGTACAGAGAGATCCTTGATGAAAACTTGCTACAGAGAGTTCAGGACCGCAACGTGGGGCGAATGTTCATCTTCCAACAGGACAACAACACTAAGCACACAGCCAAGACAATGCAGGAGTGGCTTCGGGACAAGTCTCTGAATGTCCTTGAGTGGCCCAGCCAGAGCCTGGACTTGAACCCGATCAAACATCTCTGGAGAGACCTGAAAATAACTGGGCAGTGACGCACCCCATCCAACCTGACAGAGGATGAGGATCTGCAGAGAATAATGGGAGAGTCTCCCCAAATACAGGTGTGCCAAGCTTGTAGCGTCATACCCAAGAAGACTCGGTCCTGTAATCGCTGCCAAAGGTGCTTCAACAAAGTACTGAGTAAATTTGACCCGATTCAGGAAACTAGGCGTATGTTGCAAGTCACAGGAGAGCGGTTTGGCTGACATGTGAAGTTTCACGTGGCTTAATATCAATCCTGTATGCCATTTGTAAATACGAATACAATTGCCAAATTACGAGCCTAGTTGGTTTAGCCAAACGTGCTAGCCGTGATAAGAGATAATAGTGAGATAACACTGAGATAATGAGTGGGCTGGACATGCTGAGAGATGAGTTTGGATTGGTCTGCGATATAGCACGTCTGTCTATTGGAGCTGGTCAGTATGTCTAGGTATTTGTGTCGAACACAGATTGTTTTTAAATGTTAGTTAGAGAGGCCAGAGTTATAATAAAGTACATTTTCAAGGTCAAGCTTCTGGCATTTACATGTATCAGCTCAAAGTCGCCGCTGCGGGATTTCACATCAGATGGACTCTCTAATACAGGCATACTATGCTCAGTTGGTAACCCCTTTTTTGAAAATATCATAGGTGTCACACCCTGATCTGTTTCACATGTCTTTGTGCTTGTCTTCACCCCCCTCCAGGTGTCGCCCATCTTCCTCATTATCCCCAGTGTATTTATACCTGTGTTCTCTGTTTGTTTGTTGCCAGTTAGTCTTGTCTTGTCAGGTCTTACCACCGTGTTTCCCATCTCCCTGCGTTCTCAAGTTCTGTTTCCTAGTTTTCCCAGTTCTGACCATTCTGCCTGTCCTGACCCCGAGCCTGCCTGCCTGTTCTGTACTTTTTTTTGACTCTGCCCTGGATTACGGACCTCTGCCTGCCTTTGACCTGTCTTTTGCCTGCTCCCTGTTTGGGTCAATAAACATCTGTGACTCTAGCTGTCTGCATCTGGGTCTTATCCTAAGTTATGATACTAGGACTAGCTTGAATTTGTATATACAATATTCTCTCAAAATTTACCATTGGGCCTATGCCTCGAGCGAGGACGTGGGTTAAAACAAGCGTCAATGATGGTTACCTGTTGCGGGCCTGCAGTATGATGATAATGCTGATACTTTTTGGTTGGGATTACCTGAGCAGGACTTGGGGTGTTGATAAGTCAAGGTCAGGGTCCAGGCTCTAAAATGAATTTGATGGACCATATCCTCTCTGCAGAACATCTTCTGTTTCAAAAAGATCAAAGTTATCCACAAAAGTAACTCCAACAGAGCTATAGTGCCAGCAACCTACTGATTTTTCGCTACCATGACTCAGTGATTTCACTGGGGCTGAAATAATTGGATGTTTATTGGTGTCATTCAGAGTTCCAATCAGTTCTATAAAATCCCATTTCAGCTGATCCGAGCTAGCCATCCTAATGTCATTAGATCCTACATGGACTACGACAGCGACATCCCCTGTGTTCTGGAGTAGAACGGTAGGAATCAGCCTATTGATATTCTGTACCCGAGCCTCAGGATAGCACAAGGTTTTTGCCTCAGGAACCAAGATGTTTCTCACCATAGAGCTGCCGATGATAGCGGCTAGTGGGATGGCAGAGGAGAAATGTTAGTTTTTGTGCCTGGAGCCGGCCGCAAAACCAAATGTGGCTGATGGAGGACCCGGTGTGTCAGACATCCTCGAGGTCCGGGATTCGTGTCCAAGTCCTCCCCAGAATTTTGAGGATCCAAGTCTGAGGAAGAATCTGAGACAGAATCCCCTGGGAAGGAGTCTAGATAGGGGCCAAGCTTTCCAACGCCAAAAAAGCTCCACTCGCCACATGCAGCTTCCCTCCATTTTGCCTACGGTGGGTGACACACTTCCATGGCCGGGCAGCAGGATTGGTGACAGTATCATCCGCTTATCTACTAGAAGCGACGGAACTCGCTTCTGGTCAGAACTCCGGAACTCCGGTCGGTCAACATTGTCCCAGAAGAGAGCATAGTAAATACACCTCCTGCAGCGCATGGAGCTTGCTTTTTTCTCTGAACGAGAAGGCTTCCATGAGAAGAGACATAGCAACTCAATCTGTGTTGCAGAGATAGTAATTTACAGACACAGTAAAACACATATGTATTTATCCGGACCTATGCAGGCCGTTGGTTAATACACCCGATACAAACCTTTAAATGAAACGAAATACACTCTAGCCTGTTACACTTAACTTTTTGGAGGAGAAAATGCAACAAACAGCACAGTGACATTGCGGAAGTCTGTGACCACAACACCATAATACATTAAGACATCATTCATTCATCTCTAAAACATTGTAAACAATAGACAATTAGCAAGGCCATAGTGAATCATTGAGGAGACATCTCTATCACTTTAAAGTGACAATAACTGAATTACAGCCATCGGCCTTAGCCCCAGGAATGTCATTTTAGGGCATTAAATGCTGTTTAAGTGCTGTTATATGGTGACGCCTATCCTCAGAGGGATTAACCTCTGGTTTAATAGGCAGCTAGAATATACAGCCTATCACAGGTATAACTCTTTTGGGATTCATGTAGAACCCTCTGTGGACAGGGTTACGAATGGAACTTTGAAGGGTTCTACCTGGAACCAAAAGGGTTCTTCAAAGGGTTCTCCTGTGGGGACAGCCGATCAACCTTTTTATCTAAGAGTGCCGATGGGCAGGGTTTACAGTTTTGGGACTATGTTATTTGTTCCATTTGCCTGCCAAACTCAATCAAGAACAGATTAAGTATTTTAAATTATTTCAAATAGTGTTTGAACCCAGGTCCGTTAGACATTGGTTAATTTTATGTTTTGTTATCATAGGATAAGCTGGCCAGTGTCTGGTAGAATGTAAATGAACTCTGGACTTTAGTGCCTGCCAGATATCGTATATGTGATTTAAGTTTTATATTATAATAAGAAATAATACCTGGGATTTATATAGCACATTTCAATGACTGTGTGTGATTTGTCCTGCACTCTTTTTAAAACACAGGCTTTAGTACAAAAGAGGAAAGAGGACATGTGAACTGTCGTCTATGGAGACACTCACTGTTATGTAACAAGCATGGGTGGCGCTTGGAGCACTGGACAGGGCTGGGATAGGGAGAGATTATAAAGATTTATAATATCCACCAGACTAGACTAGACTAGAAAGAGAGAGAGAGAGCAAGAGAGACAGAGGCCATATCGGATGGAGGTGAGAGGTGGATAGAGGTACACAAAGAAAGCTGAATGAATGACTCAGTAGACTAGAGTAACTAACGTATGTGTCTCTCAAAGCTTGTCAATATTATGTCTGATTATGACTTGTTTATTGCTTTGCAGAGTATTACAACCAGCTGTCGGAGCTAGAAAATATGGAAAACAACAAAGCAATTTGTTTATTTCATCTGTTTTGGTTATATATGATTTGGCTTTGGTCCTTCTCCTGCATCAGAACCAAGAAATATAATTATAAGATTAGAATTAAGTGACATTTCCATTCAAAGCAAAGATTACAACAAAAGTGTACAACTCATCGAATCAGAATTAGAAGAACAGACAAGTGACCGGCTTATTGTGTGTACCATTTGGAATGTTCAATTAATTTATGCTTATCCTACTGTTACAAAACCAATAACCAGCCTGTAGATATTGTTGCACTTGCTTGTCTACTGGTCATAGAAACCTTACCTTGGTCTAGGGCCAGCTCTGTCTCTATTGACCTCTTGGTCGTCCAGCCCAAGCACATTATAATTGGTTCAGATAGGGATGAAACATAAATGTATACAAAAAGGAAAAATATCAAAGGCATGCCCAAAATAAAAGACTCAAAAACAACCAAAAGGCATCATTGCCACCAAACCAACCCTATGTGTAGACTGCGGTTACTACATTCCGCGCCCACTGCCAATGAGGCTGCTAGCACTCTCTCTTGCCCACACCAGTACAGAAGGTGGAGGTAATGCACCAACATTGGATGTCCACTACCAAAAAGCCCCAACGAAGAAGGAGGCTGCTAGCTAGCTTGGGGACACCGGAAGACATTGTCCTTTGCCCCAGCCTGCCGAGCACTGCTTTCCCATCAGTTCTGTTAATTTACAGAGATGGAAGTAGCTAGCTAGTGAAGCCAACCCAACTCTTGCTTGGAAGTGATTACCCTCACCATAACGTTAAAATAACTGCAGGAAAGCAGAGCTCGGCAGGCGGGGGACGAAAGACACTGTGTGACTGTGTCCTAGCTAGCTTGTAGCCTCAATGGCAGTGGCGGTGTGCAGATAGACCCTTCTCAACCAACCAACAACCTCACGACTCTCCAAGCTGGCACTCTGACTGACAACCACCTTAATTGGCAGCATCTGATGTGCTTATCAAGCCTTGGCTCAGCACCTATACCCAGTGGCTGCCACGTGGGGAATGGAGTGTGGAAGTGTATCCTGGAAAGTGTGTGTATGATCTCACACTAACCATTCCCTTATATCATAACAATACCATAGATAAGCATGTGACCTGACCAGGAAAACCTCTTAAGCCTTTAACTAGGGTGAGGAAAAAGTCCCTGTCCTTTGGAAAACAACTCTAACCATGATATGTCTCAGACAGGCACCATAGTATCTGCTGGCCCGCGTCCCCACCTCTCCCTCTACAAGCAGCTCAGATAAGTTGACAAGACTATGACCCTACCTGGTCTGTGAGCTGCCAATCATAGGACAATGTGGGATGGACCTGATTGGTAGAACATGAAGTCACACTGAAAGAAATCTGATTGTAACAAGAATATACTCTATTCCACATTTCTTCTATGCACTCTATTTCTACCTGCTATATTATTAAAGAGTGCTAAGCAGTCCAGCCAGCAGACAACTCAAGGCTCTTCCCTTTGTCATATACCTGTTCAAGTTGTCCCACACAGAGCACAAAACATCTACAACCTACTACCAGGCACCACACTACCTATATTAAACTCTGGCATTGTTAGCGTATAGGTTCTTAGCATATCTCAATGGATGCCAGAGACGGCATGAACTGGCAGGGACAGTGTAGATTGCGTAATATGTGAGTAATAACAGGCGCAAATCCCTGCTTCTTCACTGAGTGTACTGTACTGTACCAAACGTATAGGTAATGTCCCAAATGGAACCCTATTCCCAACACAGTGGGAATGGGCCCAGGTCAAAAGTAGTGAACTATGTAGGGAATAGCGTGTCATTTGGGACGCGTCTACCATTTTATCACTCTGCAACCCAAGGCCGTCGCACCTAACAAAATATGTTCAAATTATTGATATAACATTATTACAGATATGTGGTTACCATCCAGAACTCACATAACATCATAAACCCACAGGAACGTCCCTCAGAGAGACAAAGTACACACACGGTGAAAATGTAACAATGGCCTAAATTTTTCCTGGTGAGGTAAGTGTTCACGGAAAACTTCAGGCCCTTACATTGATTGAAGTTACTTCCTCATTGACTAATATAAATTGTTCCCAGTAGTCCTGAAGGCCTTGGGTACTGCAATGTTCTGTAATGTCTGAATGGAATGTTTCTCTGGCTCAGAGGGACTCATCTATAGCTAATAGGAGATCTGACGTTTTGCAACTAAAAACTAGAGTTTCTGTTGGACAAACTCTGGTAGGTCCCTCCCGGCTTCGTTCCGTTTGCTTCTGTTTAAGAACCATTTTGCAACGGAATCGGCGTAATGAATACCCCTCCATGTGATCAGAGACTGAGCCATTGACCAGGAAGTCCTTTGTGAAACACACACACACACACACACACCCAGACACACACACATACACAGATGTGTAAGGCTCTAATTGTTAAAAACATTATTGGTAGCACTGGCACTCCCAACTCCCAACTCCCACTCCCAACTTAGGAGCACCACTTAAAATGTATTATTGATTGAGTGTCATGTCTGCTCCCGCTCCTCCGGCGTACGACGTTGCCAGAGTACCGGTCCTGGGATTCATCATTAAGCACACCTGGCACTTATCATTACGTGCACCTACCTGGACTCCATTACCTTCATCATTTCCTCCCCTTTATATGTCACTCTCCCAGGTTCACTCACCAGTTGATATTGTTCTTGTGTATCGGCGTTCTGCCTTGTGTTGTGTTCCTGGTTTTGTTTTATTAAAACGTTTCTCCTGCACCTGCTTCCGACTCATCATTACATTGAGACGCAGCCTTTATTGGGCCTATATGAATTCTAGCTACTTTTGAGGCAGATGTTGTGCTCTAGAAACTAACATGTAAAGGCATTTGTTCATTATAAGATAAAATGTTGAAACAAATACCTGTCATTGAAATTACAAAGAATGTTAGGTTTCTACATTGTGTGAAAGCACTGTTTTCTACTAAGATGCATTACATTGAACATTTAACACTGTCTCTAAGAATGTCACATTTGTTTTGTGACAACACGCAAATCCATCATTCATCATTGATCTCCTGGGGCCTCACATATAAACGTGTGTTGCCCCAAAACATGCGTGCGCCACTTTTCACACAAAATTTGGCATTTATAAAAACTGGACATGAGTTGTGCTTATCCTCCCGCAAACAGGAGACCATAAACGCACAGTTTCTAGTTTGTTGAAGCATTGCAAGAAGGCAAAATAAGCAATTGTGAAATTGGAATATATGACAATCTTATAACAAAAAAACAAGTAGTCTAGCTAAATATAATATAACAAGATGCAAACATTTTCGCATTCAAAAACAATTTGAAATAGGCATATACTTCCTATTTCATTTCCATGATCATTGCAGAATAAGTTCTTCACCTTTTCTGACTTTGATGGTTTCATATGCTACTCATGTCGTGAAATAGCCTGTAGCAGTGGTGGAAAAAGTACCCAAATGTCATACTTGAGTAAAAGTAATGATAACTTTAATAGAAAATGACGTAACTAAAAGTCACCCACAAAAATTCTACTTAAGTAAAAGTCTAAAAGTATTTGGCTTAAAATATACTTAAGTATATTTTAGCAATTACATGTACTTTTGATACTTAAAACTTCTCTAGGATAGGGGGCAGCATTTGGAATTTTGGATGAAAAGCATGCCCAAATTTAACTGCCTGCTACTCATCCCCAAAAGATAAGATATGCATATTATTAGTATATATGGATATAAAACACTCTGAAGTTTCTAAAACTGTTTGAATCATGTCTGTGAGTATAACAGAACTTATGTAGCAGGTGAAACCCCGAGGACAAACCATTCAGACTTTTTTGTTGTTGAGGTCACTCTATTTTAAATGGGTTTTCATTGGGAATCCATTTCTAAGGGACATGCTTGCAGTTCCTACGGCTTCCAATGGATGTTACAAGTCTTTAGAAATTGGTTGAGGTTATTCCTTTGTGTAATGAAGAAGTACGGCCATCTTGAACGAGGGTCACTTCGCGTGTACTGTTTGATAGAGGCGCATGACCAGAAAGCATGCTTCAGTTTGTTTTCTTCCTCTATTGAACACAGATCATCCCGTCTTCGATTATTTACGTTAAAAAAGACCTAAAGTTGTATTACAAAAGATGTTTGAAATGTTTTGGCAAAGTTTACAGGTAACTTTTGAGATATTTTGTAGTCACGTTGCGCAAGTTGCAACCGGTGTTTTTCTGGATCAATTGCGCCAAATAAATTGACATTTTGGATATATAGCGACGGAATTAATCGAACAGAAGGACCATTTGTGATGTTTATGGGACATTTGGAGTTTTGGAGTGCCAACAGAAGAAGCTCGTCAAAGGTAAGGCATGATTTATATTTTTATTTCTGCGTTTTGTGTCGCACCTGCAGGGTTGAAATATGTTTTCTCTCTTTTGTTTATGGAGGTGCTATCCTCAGATAATAACATTGTTTGCTCTCGCCGAAAAGCCTTTTTGAAATCTGACATGTTGGCTGGATTCTCAACACGTGAAGCTTTATTTTGGTATCTTACATGTGTGATTTCATGACAGTTTGATTTTTATTGGAATTTATTTGAATTTGGCGCTCTGCATTTTCTCTGGCTTATGGCCAAGTGGGACGCTACCGTCCCACATATCCCAAAGAGGTTTAACCTCTTGAAGCTAGGGGGCACTATTTTATGTTTGGAAAAATGACGTTCCCAAAGTAAACGGCCTATTTCTCAGGACCAGATGCTAGAATATACATATAATTGACATATTAGGATAGAAAACACTCTAAAGTTTTCAAAACTGTCAAAATATTGTCTGTGAGTATAACAGAACTGATATTGCAGGCGAAACCCTGAGAAAAATTTTACCAGGAAGTGGCTTCTATTTTGAAAACTCCATGCTCCATAGCCTCCCATTGCTCCATTTAAAGGGATATCAACCAGATTCCTTTTCCTATCGCTTCCTCAACGTGTCAACAGTCTTCAGACATAGTTTCAGGCTTTTATTTTGAAAAATGAGCCAGAAAGATATCGTGTCAGGTGGTCACATGAGGTTTGCTTGCGCAACAGAGTTCGGACAGCCATTTCCTTTCCCTCTCCTACTGAACAAGACCGTTGCGGTTGATATATTATCGATTATATATTTTAAAAACAACCTGAGGATTGATTCTAAAAAACTTTGACATGTTTCTGTGGACATTACGGATATTATTTGGAATTTGTCTGCGTTGTCGTGACCGCTCTTTCCTTTGGATTTCTGAACATAATGCGCCAAACAAACAGGTATTTTGGATATAAAATTAATCTTTATGGAACAAAAGGAACATTTGTTGTGTAACTGGGAGTCTCGTGAGTGAAAACGTCCGAAGATCATCAAAGGTAAACGATTAACTTGATTGCTTTTCTGATTTTCGTGACCAAGCTTCCTGATGCTAAGTGTACTTAATGTTTTGTCATGCAATCGATAAACTTACACAAACGCTTGGATTGCTTTCGTTGTAAAGCATAATTTCAAAATCTGAGATGACAGGTGGATTAACAAAAAGCTAAACTGTGTTTTGCAATATTGCACTTGTGATTTCATGAATATGAATATTTGTAGTAATATTTTTTGACTATTCAGCGGTTGCTGATGACAATTATCCTGCTTAAGGGAAGGGTAGCGTCAAGAAGTTAAAGTAGTATAAGTATAAATCAAAATTCCTTTTATATTAAATTAAGCAAACCAGATGGCCCCATTTTATTTTTTTCACTTACGGAAGCCAGGGGCCCACTCCAACATTCAGACATCATTTACAAACAAAGCAGGTGTGTTTTGAGAGTCTACCAGATCAGAGGCAGTAGGGTTGATAAGTACGTGAATTGGACTCTTCCTGTCCTGCAAAGCATTCAGAATATAATGACTGCTTTTGGTTGTCTAGGAAAATGTAAAAAGTACAATATTTTCTTAAGGAATGTAGTGAAGTTAAAGTAGTCAAAAATATAAATAGTCAAGTACAGATACCCAAAAAAACTACTTAAGTAGTACTTTAAAGTAATTTTACTTAAATAGTTTAGACCACTGCCAAAAGGCCTACAACAAGTTAGTTTGGATACCATTCCTCCCATCTCTTATTTAATTGTACTCACACATAAATAGATAAGGTATTTTCTTATATGAGATCCAATCTGAAGCTCTGTTTAACAGTAGAACAAACCTTCTCTATTGAAGTTTGTAGGCTATGGCTAAATACTGTATGGTCAAATTTCTCATGTAGACAATAATTCATTTATATACATAATACATACTGTACATCATAACCATTGCAGAATATATTCCTCAAAACGTTCTGGCCATGTTGAGACAGTTAAGTTCATACTCTTGAAGTAGCCATACAAAATAAAATACCATGTGCATCTCTCATTCAAGTGGGCCTGTTAGATTTAATTTCAAGATTAGGCTCTATGCATCTGACAGGGAGCACGGTTTATGACATATAGCAGAAATGTATTAGGTGAACAGACAGTTGATATTTTACATTGAAGTGGGCAGGCTAACACTGTAAGTAGGCCTACTGTACTTTTCATTGAAAGGTGAACAAACAGTTGATCTTTACATTGAAGTTTGTAAGCTACCACTGAAAGTAGGTGTACTGTAGTTTCCATTAACAGGTGAACAGAGAGTTGATATTACAGTGAAGTGTGTAGGCTACCAATGTAAGTACGTGTCACATCTGCTCCTGCTACGCCCTCGTGTGTTCATCCAGTGTATTCTTGACCTGCAGTTACTCCCCCTGTACACTCTCTCTCTCTCTCTCTCTCTCTCTCTGTGTGATTGTGTGGTTGGAGACAGGTGTGCTGGAGTCAGAGCAGACCCCTACCAGCTGCAACTCGTTCCATATCAAGACCTCTACAAAAACTCAGTTCTGCCACTTCCACTCTGCCAGATCATAATCTCTGCTCAGCCAGTTCATGATTCTGGCCATTTATGATTATGCAAGATCCTGTTACGCTGCTGTGCCTGTTTTCCTGCCTGACACTGTTTATCCTCTCGTTGCAGTTTACTGATCTGTATCTGTCTCCTGTCTCCTGTTCCACATCTCACCACCCAACTACCTTCTCTGGATTTTACTCACCACCACTACCTTGGATTCCCCTCAGGACCTAATTACCCTGTTCCACTCAGCTAACTCAGTCACCACATCTGTTTTTTTTCTGCAATTCATCTGAGCTTTCCCAGATCTGCGCTCCATATCTCCTTGTTTTAACAATACATATTTTGATTCATTCATTCCCGTTTCCTCATCTGAGTCTGCTCTTGGGTTCCCCTCTGTCACTCCGCTTAACAGTAGGAGCTGGCCAAGAGATGAAACAAGCAGACTCCACTACTCTTCAAACTCTTGTTGGACTAGGCGCCCTTCTTGAGCAACATGACAAAGCCCTGCTGGAGAACATCAAGATGTTTTCACAGAGCCTGTCTGACCTACAGGTCCGAACCTCCGACCGGAGTTCACAACCAGTCTCAAGTCCCTCTTCTCTGCCCCGAGAGCTTTTCGTTCCGACTCCTGAGTGCTGTGATGGTAATCTTGGCACTTGCAGAGCCTTTCTTGTGCTATGTTCACTAGTATTTGTGCAACAGCCCTACTCTTATGTTAGTGACCGAGCCAATATTTATTTTTTCATTGGCTACCTTTGTGGAGCAGTGCTTTCTTGGGCCACTAAAGTGTGAGAGAGTCACCTATCTGCTTCTCCTACGGTAGATTCACAGATGAGATGAGGAAGGTCTTCGACCACCCGGTCTTTGGAAAAGATGCCGCTATACGACTTCTGCCCCGTCGTCAAGGCTCTGAGTGTGGCTGAAATGGCATGTGAGTTCTGCACCCTCACTGCAGAGGGTGGCTGGAATGACGAAGCCCTTCAGGGAGCATTCCGGAACGCACTCACTGAGACCCTCAAAGACGAGTTGGTGTCCAGAGAGGAGCCTGATGTACTTGACAAACTAATTTCTCTCACTATCCGCATTGACAACCATCTCTGAGTGTCAGAGGGAGAGGCGAGGTAGGGTTGCATGTCCCATAACATCTGCTTCAGTGCCTTGCTCTCCTTCTCCAACTGCATCTTCTAATCCTGAACCCATGCAGCTCGACCGGACCCGTCTATCTCCAGAGGAAAGGCAGCTGCGTATCAGTACTAGGAGCTGTCTATATTGTGGCCAGTTTGGTCACCTGGTCTCCACTTGTTCACTGTGTCCAGAAAAGGCGGGGGCTCAGCAGTAGTGGGGGATATACTGTTGAGCCAAATCTCCTGCCCATCATCTCCCAGACCCCTTGAGGCCAACCTTGTGTGGCAGGGTCAGGCTTTTCCTCTGCCTACTCTCATTGATTCAGGCGTGGACGAGAGATTTCTGGCCCGAGGGGTCATTAATCAGTTGGGTCTGGACACTGTTTCACTCAATTCACCTCTGGATGCCAACGCTATCAATGGAAAGCTACTCTTCTGTGTTTTGGAGAGAACTGTTCCTGTTATCCTGCGTCTCTCTGGAAATCACCAGGAAAAGATCAGTTTCCACATAATCGACTATTCTCCCTCACCTCTAGGTCATCGATGGTTAAAGCTACACAATCTACAGACTGACTGGTCCACCGGATGGATAACTACTTGGAGTATATTTTGTCATGCCAATTGTCTACATTCTGCCCTTCCGCCTGCCTTGTCTGCACCCCAGTCCATTCCAGAACCCTCAGACCTGTCTTCTGTTCCTCCAGAATATCACGGTCTACCTCCTGTATTCAGTAAGCACCACACGCCATCTCTGCCACCTCATCGGCCGTACGACTGTGCTATCGAGCTTCAGCCTCCTCTCCCTAGTAGCATGTTGCCTAACCTCTCTCGCCCCGAGCAAGAGGCCATGGAAGAATACATCCAGGACTCCCTGGCTGTCGGACATATCAGGCCTTCTTCCTCTCCAATGGGAGCTGGTTTTTCTTTGTCAAGAAAAAGGATGGGTCACTGAGGCCATGCATAGACTTCCGTGGGTTAAATAGTATCACTGCCAGGAACATATATCCCTTGCCACTCATGCTGCTTTTGCCCCCCTCCATGGTGCCACAGTGTTTACTTAACTTGAACTTCGGAATGCCTACCACCTTGTCTGTATCAGAGAAGGGCGACGAGTGGAAAACAGTTCAACACACCACTTGGACATTTCGAGTATTTGGTCATGCCTTTTGGTCTCACTAACGTCCCTGCTGTTTTTCAGAGACTGGTTAATGATGTCCTGAGGGATGTCATTGTGCTTTTTGTTTTTGTCTATGTGGATGAAATTCATTCTTTTTTTTCAAAGGACCTTGAGAATCACAAGCAACACATTCTCCAAAGGCTGTTGGAGAATAAGCTATTTGTTAAGGCTGAGAAATGTGAGTTTCATGATTCCTCTGTCCTTCTTGGGTTACATTATTGCTCAAGGACAGCTACGAATGGACCCTGCCAAGGTTAGGGCAGTCACAGGGTTGCCTGTGCCCGCGACACTGAAGCAGTTACAGCGTTTTCTGGGGTTTGCCAATTTTTATAGATGCTTCATCAGTGACTACAGTCGTTTGGTAGCTCCTCTCACCTCCAGTCAATTCCCCTGAGGCAGGGGCAGCGTTTCGGGAACTCATGCACCGCTTCACTTCTGCTCCAATCCTTACCCAGCCAGACCCAGAACTCCAGTTCGTCCTCCAGGTGGACGCTTCCGACACCAGGATAGGTGCAATCCTGTCTCAACGTTCTTGTGCCGCCTTTTCCTGCAAGCTCTCACCTGCAGAGAGAAATTGACGTATAGGTAACCGGGATCTCCTGGCCGTTAAGCTTGCTCTTGAGGAGTGTTGACACTGGTTAGAGGGTTTGGTCCTGCCCTTCATTGTGTGGATGGATCACAAAAATCTAGCCTACATCTGAACTCTTGGCAGGCCAGGTGGGCATTTTTGTATTTTTTGGGAAGAAACAACTTCACACTCACTTATCGCCTTGGATCTAAGAATACCAAGCCTGACGCCCTCTCCCATCAGTTCACCGCAGACAACACAAGTTCAGAGCTAGAAAACATTTTGCCATCCTCCTGCATCGTTGCTGCTGTCTCCTGGGAGATTGCGTCACTTGTTCGTCAGGCTCTGCCTAAACCAGCCTGATCCTTGAAACGGTCCTTGTAAGGCTCTGCTTGTTCCAGATTCAGTTCATTCTGATGTTCTTCAATAGAACCATTCTACTCACCTGTCAGCCTGGCATGAACCGGACTGTCACCTTCCTGCGTCAGTGATTTTGGTGGCCCACCATGGAGAAATACGCTCGGGAATTCATCTCCGCCTGCTCAGTCTGTGCTCGGAAAAAAACCTCCACCAAACCTACATCTGGTCTGCTTCGTCCTCTTCCCATACAAATCAAATCAAATCAAATTTTATTTGTCACATACACATGGTTAGCAGATGTCAATGCGAGTGTAGCGAAATGCTTGTGCTTCTAGTTCCGACAATGCAGTAATAACCAACAAGTAATCTAACTAACAATTCCAAAACTACTGTCTTATACACAGTGTAAGGGGATAAAGAATATGTACATAAGGATATATGAATGAGTGATGGTACAGAGCAGCATAGGCAGGATACAGTAGATGGTATCGAGTACAGTATATACATGAGGTGAGTATGTAAACAAAGTGGCAGAGTTAAAGTGGCTAGTGATACATGTATTGCATAAGGATACAGTCGATGATATAGAGTACAGTATATACGTATGCATATGAGATGAATAATGTAGGGTAAGTAACATTATATAAGGTAGCATTGTTTAAAGTGGCTAGTGATATATTTACATCATTTCCCATCAATTCCCATTATTAAAGTGGCTGGAGTTGAGTCAGTGTCAGTGTGTTGGCAGCAGCCACTCAATGTTAGTGGTGGCTGTTTAAGAGTCTGATGGCCTTGAGATAGAAGCTGTTTTTCAGTCTCTCGGTCCCAGCTTTGATGCACCTGTACTGACCTCGCCTTCTGGATGATAGCGGGGTGAACAGGCAGTGGCTCGGGTGGTTGATGTCCTTGATGATCTTTATGGCCTTCCTGTAACATCGGGTGGTGTAGGTGTCCTGGAGGGCAGGTAGTTTGCCCCCGGTGATGCGTTGTGCAGACCTCACTACCCTCTGGAGAGCCTTACGGTTGTGGGCGGAGCAGTTGCCGTACCAGGCGGTGATACAGCCCGCCAGGATGCTCTCGATTGTGCATCTGTAGAAGTTTGTGAGTGCTTTTGGTGACAAACCGAATTTCTTCAGCCTCCTGAGGTTGAAGAGGCGCTGCTGCGCCTTCTTCACGATGCTGTCTGTGTGAGTGGACCAATTCAGTTTGTCTGTGATGTGTATGCCGAGGAACTTAAAACTTGCTACCCTCTCCACTACTGTTCCATCGATGTGGATAGGGGGGTGTTCCCTCTGCTGTTTCCTGAAGTCCACAATCATCTCCTTAGTTTTGTTGACGTTGAGTGTGAGGTTATTTTCCTGACACCACACTCCGAGGGCCCTCACCACCTCCCTGTAGGCCGTCTCGTCGTTGTTGGTAATCAAGCCTACCACTGTTGTGTCGTCCGCAAACTTGATGATTGAGTTGGAGGCGTGCGTGGCCACGCAGTCGTGGGTAAACAGGGAGTACAGGAGAGGGCTCAGAACGCAACCTTGTGGGGCCCCAGTGTTGAGGATCAGCGGGGTGGAGATGTTGTTGCCTACCCTCACCACCTGGGGGCGGCCCGACAGGAAGTCCAGGACCCAGTTGCACAGGGCGGGGTCGAGACCCAGGGTCTCGAGCTTGATGACGAGCTTGGAGGGTACTATGGTGTTGAATGCCGAGCTGTAGTCGATGAACAGCATTCTCACATAGGTATTCCTCTTGTCCAGATGGTTTAGGGCAGTGTGCAGTGTGGTTGAGATGGCATCGTCTGTGGACCTATTTGGGCGGTAAGCAAATTGGAATGGGTCTAGGGTGTCGGGTAGGGTGGGGGTGATATGGTCCTTGACTAGTCTCTCAAAGCACTTCATGATGACGGAAGTGAGTGCTACGGGGCGGTAGTCGTTTAGCTCAGTTACCTTAGCTTTCTTGGGAACAGGAACAATGGTGGCCCTCTTGAAGCATGTGGGAACAGCAGACTGGTATAGGGATTGATTGAATATGTCCGTAAACACACCGGCCAGCTGGTCTGCGCATGCTCTGAGGGCGCGGCTGGGGATGCCGTCTGGGCCTGCAGCCTTGCGAGGGTTAACACGTTTAAATGTCTTACTCACCTCGGCTGCAGTGAAGGAGAGACCACATGTTTTCGTTGCAGGCCGTGTCAGTGGCACTGTATTGTCCTCAAAGCGGGCAAAAACGTTATTTAGTCTGCCTGGGAGCAAGACATCCTGGTCCGTGACTGGGCTGGATTTCTTCTTGTAGTCCGTGATTGACTGTAGACCCTGCCACATGCCTCTTGTGTCTGAGCCGTTGAATTGAGATTCTACTTTGTCTCTGTACTGACGCTTAGCTTGTTTGATAGCCTTGCGGAGGGAATAGCTGCACTGTTTGTATTCGGTCATCTTACCAGTCACCTTGCCCTGATTTAAAAGCACTGGTTCGCGCTTTCAGTTTCACGCGAATGCTGCCATCAATCCACGGTTTCTGGTTAGGGAATGTTTTAATCGTTGCTATGGGAACGACATCTTCAACGCACGTTCTAATGAACTCGCACACCGAATCAGCGTATTCGTCAATATTGTTATCTGACGCAATACGAAACATGTCCCAGTCCACGTGATGGAAGCAGTCTTGGAGTGTGGAGTCAGCTTGGTCGGACCAGCGTTGGACAGACCTCAGCGTGGGAGCCTCTTGTTTTAGTTTCTGTCTGTAGGCAGGGATCAACAAAATGGAGTCGTGGTCAGCTTTTCCGAAAGGAGGGCGGGGCAGGGCCTTATATGCGTCGCGGAAGTTAGAGTAACAATGATCCAAGGTCTTTCCACCCCTGGTTGCGCAATCGATATGCTGATAAAATTTAGGGAGTCTTGTTTTCAGATTAGCCTTGTTAAAATCCCCAGCTACAATGAATGCAGCTTCCGGATAAATGGATTCCAGTTTGCAAAGAGTCAAATAAAGTTTGTTCAGAGCCATCGATGTGTCTGCTTGGGGGGGGGGGGGATATATACGGCTGTGATTATAATCGAAGAGAATTCTCTTGGTAGATAATGCGGTCTACATTTGATTGTGAGGAATTCTAAATCAGGTGAACAGAAGGATTTGAGTTCCTGTATGTTTCTTTCATCACACCATGTCTCGTTAGCCATAAGGCATACGCCCCCGCCCCTCTTCTTACCAGAAAGATGTTTGTTTCTGTCGGCGCGATGCGTGGAGAAACCCGCTGGCTGCACCGCCTCCGATCGCGTCTCTCCAGTGAACCATGTTTCCGTGAAGCAAAGAACGTTACAGTCTCTGATGTACCTCTGGAATGCTACCCTTGCTCGGATTTCATCAACCTTGTTGTCAAGAGACTGGACATTGGCGAGAAGAATGCTAGGGAGTGGTGCACGGTGTGCCTGTCTCCGGAGTCTGACCAGAAGACCGCCTCGTTTCCCTCTTTTTCGGAGTCGTTTTTTTGGGTCGCTGCATGGGATCCATTTCGTTGTCCTGGGTGAAAGGCAGAACACAGGATCCGCGTCGCGAAAAACATATTCTTGGTCGTACTGATGGTGAGTTGACGCTGATCTTATATTCAGAAGTTCTTCTCGACTGTATGTAATGAAACCTAAGATGACCTGGGGTACTAATGTAAGAAATAACACCATACCCAGTCGCCCCTGGTCATACAGCTTTGGATTTCGTCACTGGCCTTCCCCCATAAAATGGTAACCTTGTCATCCTCACTATTGACCTTTTCAATTTTTTTTATTTCCAAAGTGGCTCACTTCATTCGGCTCACTTCATTCCCCTCTCCAAGCTTCCTTCCTCCCGGGAGACTGCTGACCTGGTATCCCATGTTTTGAAGCTGTATGGCATCCCTAGTGACATTGTTTATGACAGAGGACCCCCAGTTTACATCCCAGGTATGGAGAGCCTTCTGCACAGCTCTGGGTATTAATGTTAGCCTTTCGTCTGGATATCACCCCCAGACCAACGGCCAGACCGAGCGGGCCAACCATGAGTTGGAAACTGCAATATGCTGTGTTACTTCTGCTAACCCTTCCTCCTGGAGTGCCCAGCTACCCTGGGTGGAATATGCCCACAACACCCTCATCAATGCCTCATCGGGTATGTCTCCCTTTTGAGTGTGCTCTGGGTTACCAACCTCAATTGTTCCCTGCCCAAGAGGTCAAAGTAGCTGTGCCCTCAGTCCTGGACCACATTTGGCCGTTGTCGTCACACCTGAAGGAGCTGCTCTTCGTGCCTCCTCCAGGACCCAATTCCAAGCTAACCTGTCGCTGTACTTCAGCCCCAGTCTACGCTACAGGCCAAAAGGTATGGCTTTCATCTAAGGACTTGCCCCTGAAAGTGGTTTCCAAAAAACTCTCCCTCACTCATTGTCCCATTTGAGATTGATCGTGTCATAAACCCCTCTGCTGTTCATCTGAAACTCCCAGACTCTCTCAAAATTCACCCTACCTTCCATGTATCCTTAATTAAACCAGTCTGCTCCAGTCCCCTCCTACAGCTGCTCCTCCACCCCCCTCGGCTCATCGACCATCCTGCCTATACCATCCTGTGCGCCGTCGCGGTTGGCAGTATCTGGACTGGGAGGGATATGGGCCTGAGGAGCGCTGCTGGGTGCGCCGTCGTCACATTCTGGATCTCTCCCTCTACAGGATGTTCATACCTCACACCCAGACAAGCCGGGTCGTGCACTGTCATGCATTCTACTCAGCTAACTCCAAACTCAGTCTCCACATCTGTTTTTTTGGCAAATCATCTGAGCTTCCACGGATCTGCACTCCATATCTTTGTTTTTAATTAACAATACATGTTTTGGTTCATTCATCCCTGTTTCCTTATGTGAGTCTGCTAATGGGTTCACCTGTGATGCTCCACTGAACAGTACACCTAATGCACTTTCCTTTAACAGGTGAACAGACAGTTGATCTTTACATTGAAGTATGTATTCTACAATTGTAAGTAGGCCGACTGTAGTTTCCATTAACAGGTGAAATAAACAGTTGCTCTTTATAGTGACGTGGGTATTATACCAATATAATTAAGCCTGCTTACTTTGTATGCTACCTCTTCCGTAAACTTACAGTATGTTTACTTTGACTTGTGTAGGCTAATTCTGTAAGTCGGCCGACTGTAGTTAACATTAAAGTGGAACAGTTAGCCTACACACTTCAATGTAAAGATCAACTAACTGTTCACCTGTTAATGGAAACTACAGTCGGTCGACTGGAACAGTTAGCCTACACAAGTCAAAGTAAATATACTGTATGTTTACGGAAGAGGTAGCCTACACAGTTCAATGTAAACACCAACTTACTGTTCAACGTTAATGGAAAGTACAGTAGGTCTACTTGAAATTGGCAGCCTTAACAATTCAATGTACAGATCGACTGTCTGTTCACCTCTTAATGGACACTATAGTGGTCCTACTTACTGTGGTAGGCTGCACACTTCGATGTAAAGATCAACTAACGCTGTAAGTAGGCCTACACATCACATTTATTCATAAAGCACTTCTTATATCAGCTAATGTCACAAAGCGCTGTACAGAAACCCAGCAGAGCAGAGTGGATCCCATGCAGCGACCCCAAAAAACGACTCCGAAAAAGAGGGAAACGAGGTGGTCTTCTGGTCAGACTCCGGAGACGGACACACCGTGCACCACTCCCTAGCAATCTTCATGCCAATGTCCAGTCTCTTGACAACAAGGTTGATGAAATCCGAGCAAGGGTAGCATTCCAGAGGGACATCAGAGACTGTAACGTTCTTTGCTTCACGGAAACATGGCTCACTGGAGAGACGCTATCCGAGGCAGTGCAGCCAAAGGGTTTCTCCACGCATCGCGCCGACAGAAACAAACATCTTTCTGGTAAGAAGAGGGGCGGGGGCGTATGCCTTATGGCTAACGTGACATGGTGTGATGAAAGAAACATACAGGAACTCAAATCCTTCTGTTCACCTGATTTAGAATTCCTCACAATCAAATGTAGACCGCATTATCTACCAAGAGAATTCTCTTCGATTATAATCACAGCCGTATATATCCCCCCCCCCAAGCAGACACATCGATGGCTCTGAACAAACTTTATTTAACTCTTTGCAAACTGGAAACCATTTATCCGGAGGCTGCATTCATTGTAGCTGGGGATTTTAACAAGGCAAATCTGAAAACAAGACTCCCTAAATTTTATCAGCATATCGATTGTGCAACCAGGGGTGGAAAGACCTTGGATCATTGTTACTCTAACTTCCGCGACGCATATAAGGCCCTGCCCCGCCCCCCTTTCGGAAAAGCTGACCACGACTCCATTTTGTTGATCCCTGCCTACAGACAGAAACTAAAACAAGAGGCTCCCACGCTGAGGTCTGTCCAACGCTGGTCCGACCAAACTGACTCCACACTCCAAGACTGCTTCCATCACGTGGACTGGGATATGTTTTGTATTGCGTCAGATAACAATATTGACGAATACGCTGATTCGGTGTGCGAGCTCATTAGAACGTGCGTTGAAGATGTCGTTCCCATAGCAACGATTAAAACATTCCCTAACCAGAAACCGTGGATTGATGGCAGCATTCGCGTGAAACTGAAAGCGCGAACCACTGCTTTTAATCAGGGCAAGGTGTCTGGTAACATGACCGAATACAAACAGTGCAGCTATTCCCTCCGCAAGGCTATCAAACAAGCTAAGCGTCAGTACAGAGACAAAGTAGAATCTCAATTCAACGGCTCAGACACAAGAGGCATGTGGCAGGGTCTACAGTCAATCACGGACTACAGGAAGAAATCCAGCCCAGTCACGGACCAGGATGTCTTGCTCCCAGGCAGACTAAATAACTTTTTTGCCCGCTTTGAGGACAATACAGTGCCACTGACACGGCCTGCAACGAAAACATGCGGTCTCTCCTTCACTGCAGCCGAGGTGAGTAAGACATTTAAACGTGTTAACCCTCGCAAGGCTGCAGGCCCAGACGGCATCCCCAGCCGCGCCCTCAGAGCATGCGCAGACCAGCTGGCCGGTGTGTTTAAGGACATATTTAATCAATCCCTATACCAGTCTGCTGTTCCCACATGCTTCAAGAGGGCCACCATTGTTCCTGTTCCCAAGAAAGCTAAGGTAACTGAGCTAAACGACTACCGCCCCGTAGCACTCACTTCCGTCATCATGAAGTGCTTTGAGAGACTAGTCAAGGACCATATCACCTCCACCCTACCTGACACCCTAGACCCACTCCAATTTGCTTACTGCCCAAATAGTTCCACAGACGATGCAATCTCAACCACACTGCACACTGCCCTAACCCATCTGGACAAGAGGAATACCTATGTGAGAATGCTGTTCATTGACTACAGCTCGGCATTCAACACCATAGTACCCTCCAAGCTCGTCATCAAGCTCGAGACCCTGGGTCTCGACCCCGCCCTGTGCAACTGGGTCCTGGACTTCCTGACGGGCCGCCCCCAGGTGGTGAGTGTAGGCAACAACATCTCCTCCCCGCTGATCCTCAACACTGGGGCCCCACAAGGTTGCGTTCTGAGCCCTCTCCTGTACTCCCTGTTCACCCACGACTGCGTGGCCACGCACACCTCCAACTCAATCATCAAGTTTGCGGACGACACAACAGTGGTAGGCTTGATTAACAACGACGAGACGGCCTACAGGGAGGAGGTGAGGGCCCTCGGAGTGTGGTGTCAGGAAAATAACCTCACACTCAACGTCAACAAAACTAAGGAGATGATTGTGGACTTCAGGAAACAGCAGAGGGAACACCCCCCTATCCACATCGATGGAACAGTAGTGGAGAGGGTAGCAAGTTTTAAGTTCCTCGGCATACGCATCACAGACAAACTGAATTGGTCCACTCACACAGACAGCATTGTGAAGAAGGCGCAGCAGCGCCTCTTCAACCTCAGGAGGCTGAAGAAATTCGGCTTGTCACCAAAAGCACTCACAAACTTCTACAGATGCACAATCGAGAGCATCCTGGCGGGCTGTATCACCGCCTGGTACGGCAACTGCTCCGCCCTCAACCGTAAGGCTCTCCAGAGGGTAGTGAGGTCTACACAACGCATCACCGGGGGCAAACTACCTGCCCTCCAGGACACCTACACCACCCGATGTTACAGGAAGGCCATAAAGATCATCAAGGACATCAACCACCCGAGCCACTGCCTGTTCACCCCGCTATCATCCAGAAGGCGAGGTCAGTACAGGTGCATCAAAGCTGGGACCGAGAGACAGAAGCTGTTTTTCAGTCTCAAGGCCATCAGACTCTTAAACAGCCACCACTAACATTGAGTGGCTGCTGCCAACACACTGACACTGACTCAACTCCAGCCACTTTAATAATGGGAATTGATGGGAAATTATGTAAATATATCACTAGCCACTTTAAACAATGCTACCTTATATAATGTTACTTATCCTACATTATTCATCTCATATGCATACGTATATACTGTACTCTATATCATCGACTGTATCCTTATGTAATACATGTATCACTAGCCACTTTAACTATGCCACTTTGTTTACATACTCATCTCATATGTACATACTGTACTCGATACCATCTACTGTATCTTGCCTATGCTGCTCTGTACCATCACTCATTCATATATCCTTATGTACATATTCTTATCCCCTTACACTGTGTACAAGACAGTAGTTTTGGAATTGTTAGTTAGATTACTTGTTGGTTATTACTGCATTGTCGGAACTAGAAGCACAAGCATTTCGCTACACTCGCATTAACATCTGCTAACCATGTGTATGTGACAAATAAAATTTGATTTGATTTGGATTTGCAGCAGGTCAGCACCTCAGGAATAAATGTCAGTTGGCTTTTCATAGCCGATTATTGAGAGTATCTCTACCTCTCCTGCTGTCTCTAGAGTGTGTAAAAGAGCAGGTCTGTAACAGGTAGCACGTCCGGTGACCAGGTCAGGTTTCCATAGCCACAGGCAGAACAGTTGAAACTGGAGCAGCAGCACGGCCAGGTGGACTGGGGACAGCAAGGAGCCATCAGGCCAGGTAGTCCTGAGGCATGGTCCTAGGGCTCAGGTCCTCCGAAAGAAAGAGAGAATTAGAAAGAGCATACTTAAATTCACACAGGACACCGGATAAGACAGGAGAAATACTCCAGATAAAACAGACTGACCCTAGCCCCCGACACATAAACTACTACAGCATAAATACTGGAGGTTGAGACAGGAGGGATCAGGAGACACTGTGGCCCCATCCGATGATACCCCCAGACAGGGCCAAACAGGCAGGATATAACCCCACCCACTTTGCCAAAGCAAAGCCCCCACACGACTAGAGGGATATCTTCAACCACCAACTTACCATCCTGAGACAAGGCCGAGTATAGCCCACAAAGATCTCCGCCACGGCACAACCCAAGGGGGGCGCAAACCCAGACAGGAAGACAATGTCAGTGACTCAACCAACTCAAGTGATGCACCCCTCCTAAGGGCGGCATGGAAGAGCACCAGTAAGCCAGTGACTCAGCCCCTGTAATAGGGTTAGAGGCAGAGAATCCCAGTGGCGAGAGGGGAACTGGCCAGGCAGAGACAGAAAGGGAGGTTCGTTGCTCCAGTGCCTTTCCGTTCACCTTCACACTCCTGGGCCAGACTACACTCAATCATAGGACCTACTGAAGATATGAGTCTTCAATAAAGACTTAAAGGTTGAGACCGAGTCTACGTCTCCCACATGGGTAGGCAGACCATTCCATAAAAATTGAGCTCTATAGGAGAAAGCCCTGCCTCCAGCTGTTTGCTTAGGAATTCTTGGGACAATTAGGATGCCTGTGTTTTGTGACCGTAGCGTATGTGTAGGTATGTACGGCAGGACCAAATCGGAAAGATAGTTAGGAGCAAGCCCATGTAATGCATTGTAGGTTAGCAGTAAAACCTTGAAATCAGCCCATGCCTTAACAGGAAGCCATTGTAGGGATGCTAGCACTGGAGTAATATGATCAATTATTTGGGTTCTAGTCAGGATTCTAGCAGCCGTATTTAGCACTAACTAAAGTTTATTTATTGCTTTATCCAGGTAGCTGGAAAGTAGACCATTGCAGTAGTCTAACCTAGAAGTGTCAAAAGCATGGATGAATTTTTCTGCATTATGTTTGGACAGAAAATGTCTGATTTTTGCAATGTTTCGTAGATGGAAAAAAAGCTGTCCTTGAAACAGTCTTGATATGTTCGTCAAAAGAGAGACCAGGGTCCAGAGCAACGCCGAGGTCCTTCACAGTTTCATTTGAGACGACTGTACAACCATCAAAATGAATTGTCAGATTCAACAGAAGATCTCTTTGTTTGTGGGAGCTAGAAGAAGCATCTCTGTTTTGTGCGAGTTTAAAAGTAGAAAGCTTGCAGCCATCCACTTCCTTATGTCTGAAACACAAGCTTCTAGCGAGGGCAATTTTGGGGCTTCACCATGTTTAATTGAAATGTACAGCTGTGTGTCATCTGCATAGCAGTGAAAGTTAACATTATGTTATCGAAAGACATCCCCAAGAGGTAAAATATATATTGAAAACAATAGTGGTCCTAAAACGGAACCTTGAGGAACACCGAAATTTACAGTTGATTTGTCAGAGGACAAACCATTCACAGAGACAAACTAATATCTTTCCAACAGATAAGATCTAAACCAGGCCAGAACTTGTCCGTGTAGACCAATTTGGGATTCCAATCTTTCCAAAAGAATGTGGTGATCGATAGTATCAAAAGCAGCACTAAGGTCTAGGATCACGAGGACAGATGCAGAGCTTCAGTCTGACGACATTAAAAGGTAATTTACCACCTACACAAGTGCAGTCTCAGTGCTATGATAGGGTCTAAAACCAGACTGAAGCATTTTGTATACATTGTTAGGCCAATAGTTTTTTATATTTTCTGGGTCAAGGCTTTATTACTGGCACTTTTAGTGAGTTTGGTACACATCCGGTGGATAGAGAGCCATTTATTATGTTCAACATAGGAGGGAGAAGCACAGGAAGCAGCTCTTTCAGTAGTTCAGTTGGAAAGGGGTCCAGTATGCAGCTTGAAGGTTTAGAGGCCGTGATTATTTTTCATAATTGGTTCAAGAGATATAGTACTAAAACACTTGAGTGTCTCCCTTGATCCTGGGTCCTGGCAGAGTTGTGCAGACTCAGGACAACTGAGCTTTGGAGGAATACACAGATTTAAAGAGGAGTCCATAATTTGCTTTCTAATGATCATGATCTTTTTCTCAAAGAACTTCATGAACTTATTACTGCTGAAGTGAAAGCCATCCTCTCTTGGGGAATGCTGCTTTTTAGTTAGCTTTGCGACAGTATCAAAAATAAATGTTGGATTGTTCTCAATTTCCTTAATTAAGTTGGAAAAATAGGATGATCGAGCAGCAGTGAGGGCTCTTTGATACTGCACGGTATTATCTTTCCAAGCTAGTCGGAAGACTTCCAGTTTGGTGTGGCGCCATTTCCGTTCTAATTTTCTGGAAGCTTGCTTCAGAGCTCGGGTGTTTTCTGTATACCAGGGAGCTAGTTTCTTATGAGAAATGTTTTTCGTTTTTAGGGGTGCGACCACATCTAGGGTATTGCGCAAGGTTAAATTGAGTTCCTCAATTAGGTGGTTAACTGATTTTTGTCCTCTGACGTCCTTGGGTAGGCAGAGGGAGTCTGGAAGGGCTGCAAGGAATTTTTGGGTTGTCTGAGAATTTATAGCACGAATTTTGATGATCCTTGGTTGGGGGTCTTAGCAGATTATTTGTTGCGATTGCAAACGTATTAAAATGGTGGTCCGATAGTTCAGGATTATGAGGAAAATCATTAAGATCCACAACATTTATTCAATGGGATAAAACTAGGTCCAGAGTATGACTGTGACAGTGAGTAGGTCCAGAGACATGTTGGACAAAACCCACTGAGTCGATGATGGCTCCGAAAGCCTTTTGGAGTGGGTCTGTGGACTTTTCCATGTAAATATTAAAGTCACCAAAAATGTGAATATTACAAGGTCCAATAGGAGTTCAGGGAACCCAGTGAGGAACGCTGTATATGGCCCAGGAGGCCTGTAAACAGTAGCTATAAAATGTGATTGAGTAGGCTGCATAGATTTCATGACTAGAAGCTCAAAAGATGAAAAAAAAAATAATAAGTTGAAATTTGCTATCGTAAATGTTAGCAACACCTCCACCTTTGCTGGATGCGCGGGGGATATGGTCACTAGTGTAACCAGGAGGTGAGGCCTCATTTAACATAGTAAATTCATCAGGCTTTGTCCATGTTTCAGTCAGGCCAATCACATCAAGATTATGATCAGTGATTAGTTTATTGACTATAACTGCCTTGGAAGTGAGGGATCTAACATTAAGTAGCCCTTTTTTGAGATGTTAGGTATCACAATCTCTTTCAATAATGGCAGGAATGGAGGAGGTCTGTATTCCAGTGATATTGCTAAGGCGAACACCGTCATGTTTAGTTTTGCCCAACCTAGGTCGAGGCACAGACACGGTCTCAATGGGGATAGCTGAGCTGAATACACTGACAGTGCAAGTGGCAGACTCCACTAAGCTGCAGGCTGGCTAACAGCCTTCTGCCTGGCCTGCACCCTACTATAGTTTCAATTAACAGTGATCAATTTGGTGATATTTACATTGAAGTGTGTAGGCCTCCACTGTATTGTACACCTAAGTTTCCATTAACGGTGAACAGCTAGTTGACGTTTACATTTGTGCAGAATAACATTGTAAGTATGCCTACTGTAGTTTCTATCAACAGGTAAATAGACAGTTGATCTTTACATTGAAGTGTGTATGCTACCACTGTAAGTAGGACTACTGTAGTTTCCTTTTTTTTTTGAGTATACAATGTTTCAAAATTCGCAGGCAACGCAGGTTTGGGAAAACAATCTCTTTACAGGTCCACAACAGAAACGTTGAGATACAGGAAATGTTACTACAAAAGAAAACATTCTGCCAACACCTCCTAAGACATTTGATCAAGTTCGGCATACATTGCTATTTCCTTTAGATACTGTCTTGGCCTAATTCCAAAACTTCAAAACTATACAGCAAATAAGGGCGCTATTGTCACCATAAAAGATTAACATTTTTCAGGCCTTTTTCAGGCATATATTGCTCGTTCACGCGTGCACAATTTGTAATAACTGTTCATAATAAGGTGTATTACCACAACTGATCTCAGTTCATCTTTCAATCACCCACAATGAGGAGGTGGCACGTGGGTATATTCTTCTATAAACCATTATTATGAAAGTTAGATGCCAATTGCCATATAAAGTCCAAAGAAAAAAAGCCTGGAAAGAGGAGAGATGACTAGAAACAATTCGGTTGACCTTTTTATGTGTGGATTAGATGTCGGAGTAGAGGACCTTGTGCATTTAAGGTAAAATAACAACTCTACGTTTATATCCCAGGACAAATTAGCTAGCAACAGAAAGCTAGCTAAATAGGACAAATTAGCTAGCAAATGTAAGCTAGCTAGGTAAATTGCCATAAATGTTTCATGCTTTTCAACAAATTAATATATTTTTTTCAGAGTTTGTTTTGATATTTCAACCTGTGTGTCGTGGTTGCGTTGGGTGTGGGGGGACAACATCAATTTGCTCATGATGGCGCACGTGGACATTTGGGCATGGTGTCCTGGACTCAATCAAAAGTGCATCTCTATTGCTCAACAAAAAAGGCGCGATAGGAATATTTATCATGATGACGCTTTTGTTTTGTTGTGGCCACAATATACCATCATGGATTAAACAACTTTTATGTACAATAATATGAGGCTAGTTAGAATAACCAAACGTTTGGGAAATAATAGTCTGTAGCCTACTTGGAGTCAGTGATTGGCTAATTCATTCAGAATTTCGGAATATGATCATGTCCAATGCTGTAGGTTGGTGGGCTCAATTATTTTGTCTGTTCTTCTAACGTCGTCATTGGAAAAATTATAGAGAATTGCGCCGGCCGGGTCATCGGGGCTAACACTGAGTTGGAAAGCTCTGGCTCCCATATTTGCCTAGGGTTGTTGTTCCACTCCACAAATCAATAGGTCGTTACACAGAGGTTAGATTCACATAGGGACTTACACTGATGATATGCCTGCCATGCACACTTTACTGTCGTAAAGTCTATTAATTCATTCCAATGTGCACTGTTGAAAAGTGGCAATCTGTGCATAAAGCGCTTGCGTGAGTTCACGACCCGATGTTTCACAGACAAACACTGCTGTTCCTATTGGAATCATGTTTAATGATTATAACAGCAAATGGCTAACTGACCATCCGCTCACAAAACAAACAACTAGGCTGAACGACTTTTGGAGCCCCTGATCGATCAGCTGTGTTGCCCACAATGCAGTGGTTCCAAAGTGGGCCATCCCATCATGTGAAATTGACTTGGGTTTGTTTACCAAGCAAATTACAACAGGAAACCGTAGACTAGAGTTACGTACCTACTGACTCTGGATTTGCAACCCTTCGTTTTGTGTATTTTCACATTTCCACTTGACAGAGGAGCACCAGTTTCTACTGCTCTCCGGTTTGTGTGGTCTCCTGCTGAGTGAGACAGAATGAAGTTGTCAGTTGTTCTGCTGGCACTCGCGCTGGCCTCTGCGTTTGCTGCAGAGGGTAAGTTAAAACATTTTTAATTAAATTAATTAATGTCCATTACTCTACCTGTGTGCTGCCAAATGTTTGTATAATTCAGCTATTGGTAGCCTACTGCTTTGGTTAGTTACTTAATGTGCTTGCCCAGTAACCATACTTCAAGCCCAGCTTCGTCTGTTCAAAAAATATGTGTGGTCACACTAAGTTAAAAGACTGAGTAACTACAGTTGAATATCTTTTATATAAAAACAACGTCTGTAGCTACTATGTATGATGACCACTACTTGTCAATGTCCCTTCAATCACTAGCCTACATTGCTGTATCAGAAAGTTGTTCTAAGGTAACCACTGTTTTTGGGTCATCCCTCCTGTGCAGAGTCGTGTGTGGGTCGCTGTCACAGCTTCAACCCCATGACCAAGTGCCAGTGTGACTCCATGTGTCGCTACTACAGCAGCTGCTGCATGGATTTTGACAGTGCCTGCCCTAGGAAGAGTAAGAAAGATGCTCTGCTTCTCATGATATTATGGCTCCCTGGAAATTATGATCTTATGTATATCATATTTATAACGGATGTGTCTGAAATGGCACCCTATTTAATTTCTAGAGCACTACTTTTGACTACTTCGGGCCCGAAGTCAAAAGTAGTGGACTATAAAGGGTATAGGATGCCATTTTGGACACAATCAGGGTTAGTTTAATGAAGTTTGATCAAGTAAAAAAATGCCACATAGAATCAAACCACTGTCCATATAAAGTTTCTAATATAAATCTGTGGCATTCTCTCCTCAGTTTCCCGCGGTGACACATTTGATGCCCCAGAGGACGATGTAGTGAACACCCCCACTACAGCAGTTAACACCAACTCTGGGACCATGGTTGACCCAGAGACCACAAACATTCCTCCAGTTATGAACACAACTGCTGTCCCCACCACCACCCTGGCCCCGACCACCACCACCCATACCCCCACCCTCCCCCCTGACCCAGAGGCAGTGCCCTGCAGCGGGAAGCCCTTCGACGCCTTCCTCCAGCTCAAGAACGGATCCATCTACGCCTTCAGAGGTGAGGGGGAATGTGTAAGGGCAAACACCAGAAAAGTTCTTGATGCCATTGACTAGTGACCTGGGGATAATTCCAACACCCGCAATCCAGTAAAAAATATGAGTCCAAGAATACGTTTAGTCAATTTATTTTCATTCTTTTCAATAATCCGAAATCAAATAAAAAGAGCACAGTTGAAAATTGCCTGTGCTCCTAATTAGGTATAGGTATGCTATGAATAGAACAAAAAACATTCAAAATGTCTCAAAAAAATTACATTTTCATAAATGTCCAGGGAGCCCAAATAAAGCATAGCTAGCTAACATTGAACCTGGTTGGTTAGCTCCCAGCCAATTCATGCAGAGTAGTAACGACATGATTTGGTACTGTTCATTGTTGTTTAACTAGCTAACGTTAGCTGGCTGACTTGTTAGCTAACATTAAGTGTGTGATCTTACACATTGTTTACCTAGTTACATTCATTGTTTACCTAGCTAGCTACATGTCTTAAGCTAAAGTGTACTGTTAGCTAGCTAGCTAACATTAGCTGGCTGGCTCCCTAGCTAGCATTACGTGTATGACATTATTTGTATCCCATTATTTGTATAGCTAGCTAACATTGAACCTGGTTGGTTAGCTGCCAGCAGATTCATGCTGGGTAGTAACGACACACGGACACTCAGTCAATCTTAAATGAATAATTGTTTATTAATAGTTAACTGGAAAGGTTCCAACAAACTTGATGCACCATAGAGCTCCTGACAGATGTGTACTATCAGGGAAGTCCCGTTAGATCTCTTATAAACTGCTTACAGACGCGTTACATGGGCATGATTTATCTTATTCATCATTCTAAATTAATTCATCATTAACGTTTGGTTCATGCATGTGACCGACCAATATCTCACGATAGCCAGATCAGGACTTAATAACAAAAGGACCACTCAGAGTATGCTATTCTGTTCTTCTGAAATATACTACATTTTCTTCATATCATGCTTTTTTAGATGTGTCTAAAATACATAATGTATTTTTTTGTGAAGGTTTAAGCTATATTACATGGATTTAATAGACTCTTTAAAATGTAGATGTTCCAAAGGTCTGCATCAGTAGCTTGACGGCTATGTGTGGAAGCCAGAAGATGCTATATGTGTTTATATTAAAGACTGACCGTTTTTTTGCTTAACAATCACCGGCTGACAAAATTTTGTGACCGCCAGAACCCTATTTATTAGGAATTATTCTTAGAAAAGTGCCAATGTATTCGGCAAGAGGAGTCATATTAGAAGAGTGATCTGGGACAAAAGTAAAACATTCATTGGCAATGATTGCACAAGTGACCCCTAGACCTTCCAAAACATAGTCAAGATCCTCTCTGTTTAGCATTGCCAATTTTCTCTTCATCTCTAGATCTCCAGAATTTGGTCTAGGGCACATTGTTGGTCGTAGTCTTAAAAGGCATGTTTTCTTATTAATGCTATAGTGAAGTTCACCACTTAACCGGACCCAACCAGGGCCCAGCAGGACACTCATTCCACAATGACCATCTACTTCTGGGCCTCTACTCAGGGCCGGCATTGGTCCCTTTTACTCAGGGCTCCTTCTAGTTTGCCTCAGGCCACAAACACATTTGCACATAAATCATTCCATCTAACCCATAACACATTAATTGCCTCACTTACATAGTTATAAACATACTAAAAACTAGCTTAAGTCAATTAGTCAGTTGTAAAAAATGTGTCAGTTTCTAACAATCCCTTATCTGGATCAATGATCACTCACATGTTCCACACGACCTAGAAACCACATTGACTTCACATGGAAGAGAGAGAACACATAACAGTTTCAGACCAACCTTGATAAGAATGAGATTGGGACAAGGTTAGCCCAAGCTACAGTCTAGTGGCTATCCTCACATTTTAGGAGCATCGCTCTGTCTCTAGAAGCCTTGCCTTTCCAATTCATAATTAGAACTACTGATAAATTATCCAAACTAAATTTCGAATGACAGTCCTTAGTGCTTCACGTTGGTTCTCTCACCTGAATTTTAAAACGCTCAACTTAACACACACCAATACAGGCAGAATGTACATTTACATTGACAAACAGTATATACATCTTATATTTCTAGCAGTCATTTTTCTCATCACGCCCCCCATTTGTGGTAATGACAGATTGGTATCTCAATGCATTTGTAGTCTAAATTACTATACATTTCACAGTGTGCAGACCTCCACAAACAACATGTTACTGCAAAAAAATTGTTCACGGACAAGCCTAAATCAATTACGGGCACAGTTGACCACCCCCTTCCTTCATGGCATTCATTCTTCTGGCATCTTAATTTTCTTCTTCAGATAGTTTTACAGTTCATCCTCCCAATGGCACACATGTTGAAAGTGGATGGCCCTTGATAATTTCCAATTTTACCTGAGCCACCACTGTCCTTTACTGTCCATTATGTCTTGTCCATTTTCCTACCAGTACACGAGCGGCATGAGAGCAGTGTGGACGGGATCGCTCTCCATGCTCACTGGTAATTCCCCCTTTGGGCACATGACTCACATCGTCCCCCCCCCCCCCAAAAAAAACACTGCCTGTTAAGTAAAAAATTAACAAATCAAATTAGAATTATATCTCTCTTCTTGAAGAAAATAATTGATAATAGTAAAATAGACCAGAGACAGGTGTCCCTCATTCAGAAGCAGCACTCTCTCTCTGTCCTTCTCATTGTCCGAATCACACATAGGACTATTGCTAAATTATAACCTTCTTCCTAATTATTAGTGTTTCCATATTACATCTAAGTGTCACCAAATATTCTTAGCCTTTCTAGTAAGGGTGGTCAGGCCTCACCAGAAAGTCAGATCAGAGGTCAGTCAACCCATATTAAGTGAGTGTTTCTTTCCCTGTACCTCAGACATTATTTAAAGCTATTTCAAACATTACAAAAAATGTTGTGTATCAGGTTTACATTTGGGTTTTTCAGTACATTTATTATCAAGACAATGTACATGTGTGCAACCAAAACTCGGACAATAGATACTTCATAACATTTCATTTTTGTGCTCTTTAATGCGCATCTTTTCATCAGGAAGCCTTTTGAAGGGAGAGGTCATTGATAAACATGTCCAAAACAACTTGGTAGTAGACATTCCATCAGTCCTGGAAGAAAGAGAATAAACATGTACTTAGTTTGCACATCTTAATCAGTCCTAAAAGTTCTTAATCTTAATTGAATGTATTGCATCTTGGGCAGGAAGTCTTGATAAAACCATACGTATAGAGAATTACACTTCAGACACATCAGATGATATGGTGTCCCGTAAAGCTGAATAGGCACTTTCTAAAGTAAACAATCCCAGAGCCCCTCTTTTGTAATCTTCATATTTTGACCAGTTGCATTGACATACAGTTCTGTACTAACTGTCCCTGGGACATTAACTAGTCCAAATATGAAACCTGTTGTTTAACTAATCTGCTAGGACCTAGATTTACTTCAATTTAGGACACAGTTCCATGTAATGACAGAGATTATTGTTTTAGATGACATTACCTTCTTACTTAAATCACTGGTGTTACCCAAACTATAGAATTATCCAAAACATCTCTTATTAAATTCTTCATACCTCTGTCCCAAATGTCCCCACTGTGTCCCTTACATCCTGTTTGAGTTCAGTGAATACTGGTGGCTATCTATTGTTCCACAGGAAACGTATCTCTAACCCAAACACCAGATGGAGGCCTCTAATTTAATATCAGTCCCAATGCTCAATCCCACTGTTCCTCATGTGAAACATTTACTCTTCAAATTACTAAGATATTGCATTATTAGAGTGTCATCTGAAAGCCACTAATAACCACCAGTCACTTTGTTACTTTCACTAGCCTTCATATCTGTTCCCTCAACTAGGACCCTTCTACCAAATAGGTAGACATTCTCAATCTCTACTGCGAACACACACGGCTAACTCTCAAACAATGTTTGGCTTTAAAAACATAACAAAACAAACATAACTTTCTCCGTATTGGAAGGCATTGTTTTAATTTTAGTCTACCCTAACAAAGTTACCTCTTAATATTTATCAACAATTTCTGTTGGCCATTCACTTTATGCTTCACACTTATTAACTTTTTAGTGACGGGGCAGTATTCGGAAATTCGGATGAATGACGTTCCCAAAGTAAACTGCCTTTTACTCAGGCCCAGAAGCTAGGATATGCATATAATAGATTTGGATAGAAAACACTAAAGTTTCCAAAACTGTTAAAATAATAGCTGTGAGTATAACAGAACTGATATGGCAGGCGAAAACCTGAGGGAAATCTAATGGGTTAGGACCCAGATTGTAGTTCCTATGGCTTCCACTAGATGCCAACAGTCTTTAGACATTGCTTCAGACTTGTTTTCTGAAAAATGAAGAATGAGACCTTTCTGTCAGGGGACTGAAGAAGCATACAGTGCTGGTTTGCGCACGCCCTTCGTACTTTTTCCTTTCTATTGAATATGCTGTTGTCCGGTTGAAATACTATCAATTATTTAGACAATTGATAACCTGTGGATTAATTATAAACATCGTTTGACATGTTTCGACGAACTGTACCGGTACTATTAAGATGTATTCGTGTTTTGACCGCCTTTGAGCCAGTGGATTACTGAACAAAACTGAGTTTTTGGGATATAAAGAGGGACTTTATCGAACAAAACAAACATTTATTGTGTAGCTGGGACTCTTGTGACTGCAACCAGATGAAGATCTTCAAAGGTAAGTGATTAATTTTATCACAATTTCTGACTTTCGTGACTCCTCTACTTGGTTGGAAAATGTGTGTATGCTTTTGTAAGCGGGGTGCTGTCCTCAGATAATCGCATGGCATGCTTTCGTCGTAAAGCCTTTTTGAAATCTGACAAAGCAGATGGATTAACAAAAAAATAAATCTTCAAGCCGATGTATAACTTGCATTTTTATGAATGTTTATTATGACTATTTCTGTATTTAGAATTTGGCGCTCTGCAATTTCACTGGATTTTGTCGAGGTGGGTCGCTTGCTGCACGCCTGCGCCAAACAGGTTAAATGTCTATTATTTGAAGATTAATTTATAAAATACATCAGCCAATTCAGAAGGGAAGAGAAACTTTGGAGTTTCTCCACTTTGGAGTTTCTCCAAATCATTGGAGTTTTGGAGTTTCATTGGAAATCACCAGAGAGGAAGGGGGGAAGTGGGGAAAGTTTGCCAGTTTAATGACAGTCGTAAATACCTTGTAGGAACTCTCTTTCTCACTCTGCAGAAATTAAAGTAAAAAAAATCAATTTGATACAACGGAGAGATTTTTCAGTACTGTGACATCAAAAGGTTGTACATTGAAATAATATTTCTAACATAAATAATGTGGGAAATGGTTGGTGGGGCTCCAAACGATAATCATGTCAAACCATTTGTTGTTTGGTAATATCATTAAAGACATTATAACGGAAACATTTTAACTTTAAATCACACATGTAAGATACCAAATTAAAGCTACACTCGTTGTGAATCCAGCCAACATGTCAGATTTCAAAAAGGATTTTTGGCGAAAGCATAAGATGCTATTATCTGATGATAGCACAACAGTAAACAATGAGAGAGTAGCATATTTCAACCCTGCAGGCGCTACACAAAACTCTGAAATAAAATATAAAACATGCATTACCTTTGACGAGCTTCTTTTGTTGGCACTCCAATATGTCCTATAAACATCACAATTGGTCCTTTTGTTCGATTAATTCCATCCAAATATATCCAAAATGTCCATTTATTTGGCGCGTTTGATCCAGAAAAACACTGGTTCCAACTTGACCAACGTCACTACAAAATATCTCAAAGGTTACCTGTAAACTTTGCCAAAACATTTCAAACTACTTTTGTAATACAACTTTAGGTATTTTAAAACGTAAATAATCGATAAAATTGAAGACGGGATGATCTGTGTTCAATACAGGAAGACAACAAACTCAAGCATGCTTTCTGGTCTTGCGCCTCTATCAAACAGTACACATGATAATAGAATATGCATATAATTGACAGCTTAGGATAGAAAACACTCTAAAGTTTCCAAAACTGTAAAAATATTGTCTGAGTATAACAGAACTGATATTGCAGGCGGAAGCCTGAGAAAAATCCAATCAGGAAGTGACCCTTTTTAGAAACATCTGCGTTCCTATGCGTCCTTATTGAGCAGTGAAAGGGATATCAACCAGATTCCTTTTTCTATGGCTTCCCTAATGTGGCTTCCCTAGTTCTACAATACATAGTTTCAGGCTTTTATTTTGAAAAATGAACGTGAGCGACAACATTGCGTCAGTGGTCAGCTGGTAGCTCTCAGAGTGGTTTGTGCGTAATATATTGTCGAATAGATATTTGAAAAACACCTTGAGGATTGTTTATAAAAAAACGTTTGCCATGTTTCTGTCGATATTATGGATCTAATTTGGAATATTTTTTCAGAGCTATCGTGACCGCAATTTCCGGTTGTTTTCTCAGCCAAACGTGAAGAACTAACGGAGCTATTTTTGGCTACAAAAATTATCTTTATGATACAAAATTAACATTTGCTGTCTAACTGGGAGTCTCGTCAGTGAAAACATCCGAAGATCATCAAAGGTAAACGGTTAATTTGATTGATTTTCTGATTTTCGTGACCAAGCTTCCTGCTGCTAGCTGGACATAATGCTATGCTAGGCTATCGATAAACTTACACAAATGCTTGTCTTGCTTTGGCTGTAAAGCATAATTTCAAAATCTGAGATGACAGGGTGATTAACAAAAGGCTGAGCTGTGTTTCACTATATTTCACTTGTGATTTCATTAATATGAATATTTTCTAGTAATATTTATTGTCCGTTGCGTTATGCTAATTAGTGGCAGTTGATGACAATTCTCCCGGATCCGGGATGGCTAGTTGCAAGAGGTTCTATTGACGCCCCATCCCGCCCGCATGAGGGAGCGTAATCATCGACTGACACTAATTAGCATAACGCAACGGACAATAAATATTACTAGAAAATATTCATATTAATGAAATCACAAGTGAAATATAGTGAAACACAGCTTATTCTTTTGTTAATCACCCTGTCATCTCAGATTTTCAAAATATGCTTTACAGCCAAAGCTAGACAAGCATTTGTGTAAGTTTATCGATAGCCTAGCATAGCATTTTGTCCAGCTGGCAGCAGGTAACTTGGTCACGGAAATCAGAAAAGCAATCAAATTAAATCGTTTACCTTTGATGAGCTTCGGATGTTTTCACTCATGAGACTCCCAGTTAGATAACCAAAGTTCCTTTTTTCCCAAAATATTATTTTTGTAGGCGAAATAGCTCCCGTTTGTTCGTCACATTTGGCTGAGAAATCGACCGGAAAATGCGGTCACTACAACGCCAAACTTTTTTCCCAAATTAGCTCCATAATATCGACAGAAACATGGCAAACGTTGTTTAGAATCAATCCTCAAGGTGTTTTTCACATAACAATTCGATAATATATCCGTCGGGACAATTGGTTTCTCATAAGAAGCGATTGGAAAAATGGCTACTTGTGTACTTTACGAAAGATTTTCTGCGTTAGCCATCATGTGACCACTTGCTAAATGTGGTCCCTTACGGCCATTCTTCAACATAAATGCGTAAAAAGACGTCACAATGCTGTAGACACCTTGGGGAATACGTAGCTCATTCACAGCCATATAAGGAGTCATTGGCATGAGGCGGTTTCAAAAAATGCGGCACTTCCTGATTGGATTTTTATCTGGGTTTCGCCTGTAACATCAGTTCTGTTGCACTCACAGACAATATCTTTGCAGTTTTGGAAACGTCAGAGTGTTTTCTATCCAAAGCTGTCAATTATATGCATAGTCGAGCATCTTTTCGTAACAAAATATCTTGTTTAAAACGGGAACTTTTTTATCCAAAAATGAAAATACTGCCCCCTAGTTACAAAAGGTTAATGGTGTAGCTGTAGGACCCATGCCAAATCTGAGGACCCATGCCAAATCTTTTCAATCTCCTGAGGGGGAATAGGCTTTGTTGTGCCCTCTTCACGACTGTCTTAGTTGTTTGGATAGTTAGTCATTTAGGCAGGTTACCTTAGTGGTCTTGGGCACATGGACCATGGTGGTCTGTTTGAAATATGTTGGTATTATGGACTTGGACAAATAGAGGTTGAAAATGTCAGTGAAGACACTTGCCAGTTGGTCAGCGCATGCTCGGAGTACACGTCCTGTTAATCCATCTGGCCCGGCGGCCTTGTGAATGTTGACCTGTTGAAAGGTCTTACTCACAACGGCTACGGAGAGTGTGATCACACAGTCGTCTGGAACAGCTGATGCTCTCATGCATGCTTCAGTGTTACTTGCCAGCTCGCCTGGTAGCCTCGTGTCACTGGGCTATAGTTGGCTGTGCTTCCCTTTGTAGTCTGTAATAGTTTGCAAGACCAACCACACGCGACATGCATCGGAGCCGGTGTAGTACGATTCGATCTTAGTCCTGTATTGACGCTTTGCCTTTTTGATAGTTCATCAGAGCGCATAGCAGAATTTCTTATAAGCTTCCGGGTTAGAGTCCCACTCCTTGAAAGCGGCAGCTCTACCCATTAGCTCAGTGCGATGTTGCCTGTAATCCATGTTTGTGTACTCCTCAATGCCATCGGAGGAATCCGGGAACATATTCCAGTCTGTGCTTCTACACCTGCATTGCTTGCTGTTTGGGGTTTTAGGCTGGGTTTCTGTACAGCACTTTGAGATATCAGCTGATGTACGAAGGGCTATATAAATAAATTTGATTTGATTTGTGCAAGCAAAACAGTCATGTAGCTTAGCATCTGCTTCATCTGACCTCTTTCTTCTTGACTGAGTCACTGGTGCTTCCTGCTTTAGTTTTTGCTTTTAAGCAGGAATCAGGAGGATATAATTACGGTCAGATTTACCAAATGGAGGACGGGGAGAGCTTTGTATGCATCTCTGTGGGTGGAGTAAAGGTGGTCTAGAGGATTTTTCCCCATCTGGTTACACATTTAACATGCTGAGTTTTCCTGCATTAAAGTCCCTGGCCACTAGGAGCGCCGTCTCTGGACGAGCGTTTTCCTGTTTACTTATGGCCGTATACAGTTAATTGAGTGCTGTCTTAGTGCCAGCATCGGTTTGTTGTGGTATGTAGACAGCTACGAAAAATACAGAGCGAAACTATCTTGGTAATTAGTGTGGTCTACAGCTTATCATGAGATACTACCTCAGGCGAGCAAAACCTTGAGACTTCCTTAGATTTCGTGCACCAGCAGTTGTTTACCGGAGGCCGCTGTTCTATCCTGCCAGAAAAACATATAACCCGCCAGCTGTATGTTATTCATGATTTTGTTCTTCCACGACTCGGTGAACATAAGATTTTACATTTTTTAATGTCTAGTTGGTAGGATATACGTGATCATAGTTTGTCAATTTTCTTAACAATTGGTTGTACATTGGCTGATAGGACCAATGGTAAAGGTAGATTACCCTCTTGGTGACGGATCCTACCAAGGCACCCAGATCTTCGTCCATGATACCTCTGTCTCCAACTAAGAGATAAGAGATAAGGGCCTTGCCGGGCATGTGAAGTAAATCCTTTATCGTCCGACTTGTTGAAGAAAAATAATTCCTCCAGTATGGGGTGGGTAATTGCTGTCCTGATATCTAGAAGCTCTTTTCGGTTATTAGACATGGTGGCAGAAACATGTATAAAATAACTTACAAAGGGACGATTTTAGTTAGTTAGCTAGCCACCGGAGGACAACGACACAACGAGATGGAACAATTCAAGTTCATTCTGTAAATGACGTTTGGCTTGTAATTGGTGTGAAGCCAGTCCAAACGGGCTTTTCTTGACACTTTTTGTTTTGGTGCAAAAGGACCATTCACATTTGATCTCACTCAGTTTAGCCCAACGCTGATTGGCTATTATTTTATATATTTTTTTATCAAGGGACGCCTCTCTGGTTTCCATTGCATTCAATGCTGCAGGCGGCAACAATGTCATACTCTTTTTGATCAGACAGTAACAGATAGATGGCCAACACTCGCTCGGATGCTTTCTCCGGTGAGATACATTCAGCTTCTTGTGAATTTAAGGAAAATTATGAAACACAGAGAGATAAAAGATAGATTTCCTTATTGGTGAACTTTTGGTGGAAGCCTGGCTTCCCTTGGCACCCATGAATACACACCACTGATCTTTTGGAATGTAACGTTGTCAAGCACAGGTGCCAATTTTGGTGAGAACTGCCCATAATCAAAACCAAATCCACAATTACATACACAGCAGTGATCCCTCTGAGAGGCAAACAATCAACAACTTATTTGGTTTAGACAGCGATTGTTTCGGCAGATACCTCTGCACATCCATTCTTTGTCTCTGTTACTCACTGTGGTAACCGTGTCCAGTTGGGTCCATCCATCTCAAAATGTTAAACTTGAATTCAGTGGCAAATACCCCAAAAGTCATTAATGACACTTACTACTAGGGACCTGAGGATAATTTGAAAGAACCGAAAGAATACCTTCTTTTCAATAATCCAGAATCAAACAAAAAGAGCATGGTTGAAAATTGTCTGTGCTCCCAGGTACACTAGTTCCCACCCACACAATCGCCTGGCAGCCATATACAGTATAACTAAAGCAGACAAATCTAAATCAAGGGGGAGCAGCCAGGTGCACAACAGGTAAGGACAGGGAGGTATGAGGATGAAATTAATAGAACACAAAACATGAAAAATTGGCTCCTACACTATCTTCTTCTTTATGTCTACATTTTCACTGCTTCTCTGTTTCACTTTCTTTCCCTCTCTCCCTCTCTCTCTCTCTCCATTCTTTCTTCTCTATGACTTGTTCTGTCTCCCTGTCCTGGTGAGAACAAACATGCTGTCTCCTACAGGTGATTATTTCTTTGAGCTCGATGAGAGGGCGGTTGTCCCCGGTTACCCCAAACTGATCTACGACAAGTGGGGCATCAGAGGACCTATAGATGCTGCCTTTACTCGCATCAACTGCCAGGGCAAGACCTACATCTTCAAAGTAGGCTACCAACTTTCCCACCACTCACAACACTGCCATAGTATCCTACATCTTCCCCACCACTAACAACACTAATACAGTGTCTTGCATCTTTAAGCTATCGCCTTTCCTCACCACTCACAACACTGACACAGCGCCCTGTTAAAGGGATAGTTCATCCCAAAGTCAAAAGTATGTCAGACGTTTTCACATCTCAAAAGTAGTGTTAAGCAGTGCTTCCCAAACCTTTCCTCATGTACCCCCAGCCAGTCTACTGCTTTGATGTATTCCAGAACTAGCACAGCTGATTCAAATGGTCACATCATCATCAACCCCTACATTAGTTGAATCAGCAATGCTAGTTCTGGAATTAAGAACAAATAACTGGGCTGGCTGAAGGAGAGGTTTGGGAAACATTGGTCTAAACTTGAGCTGTTGTCTGCTGGAATCAATCCCAAATTAACAGGAAAATATGGCCTATGAAACTAATGTTGACTATTTAGTTTGATTCATTGCTTTGCTTTGCTTTCGCATGTCTCCTCTCAGGGAAATAAGTATTGGCGTTTTGAGGACGATGTTCTGGATGCCGATTACCCTCGGGACATCTCTGTAGGGTTTGAGAAGGTTCCAACTGACGTTGACGCTGCCTTCGCCATACCAGCACCCGGTCACCATGGCAAAGAGAAGGTCTACTTCTTCAAAGGTAACATACACGCACTTGGCACAAACGTCAATTCAAGGTCTTGTCCACATTAGTTCAACTGAAATGACGAGGAAACAATGTTGATTCAACCAATGTGGGCCCAATGGGCAGAATACTGGTAATGTGTGAAACACCTGAAACATAGTGTACTGTGATGAAACCCTTGAGGGGATTAATCACTTAACTTGAACTGACTTCCCAGAAAACCAAAAATGGTTCTGTGAAAGTTCCCAGAACTTTTGTTAGGTTGCGGCAAAGTGGATTTGGAGGGCCAGTAGGAGGCACTCTTTCCTCTGGTCAAAAAATAAATAAATAATGTAATATGATGTAATACTGTATATCCAAATGCCACAGGGCAGTGATTGGGGACATTGCCCTGTGTAGGGTGTTGTCTTTCGGATGGGATGTTAATCGGGTGTCCTGGCCCTATGGTTACTAAAGAGCCCATGGCACTTATCGTAAAAGTAGGGGTGTTTGCTCCGGTGTCCTGTCTATATTCCCTCATACCATTATGGCCACCTAATCATCCCCTGCTTCCAATTGGCTCATTCATCACTCCTCCTCTCCACTGTAACTATTCCCCAGGTCGTTGCTGTGAATGAGAACATGTTCTCAGTCAACTTACCTGGTAAAATTGACCTGGTAAAATAAGGGTTGAATAAATAAAATAAATTAATAAAAATTCTCATAACACAAAAACTGTCCTGTTGTGATTATGATTATAACATGTTTGTATAAAACATTCGCCTGATGTTCCTATAACACATTTAGTCTGTTCATTAAAGGTTCCCAGAATGTTTCATTAGGTTGTGGGAACAATCTGGTTGTAAAATTGTGGGCACAAAATATATGTTCCCAAAAACCACAAATATCCAGTTTTGCAGATGATTCTAAAATATTTTACGGTGCAAAGTAAATTCACCTGCTGTCACAAGAATGTTCCTAGAACACATTTAATCTGTTCTCTAAATGTTCAGAGAATGTTTCATTAGTTTGTGGAAGCATTGTGTGGTAAGACACAAGATTACCTAAGAGGTTACTAAAACACTAAAACTGTGCAGTTGTTCTGACATTCAGATAAGGTTTCTATCAGGGTGCACAAAACCTTCCTAGGTGTAATATGTGTCCGTGAAACTGCTCCTTATCCCTACAAGTGACCTAGCCTAATACATATAGAACACATTTAATCTGTTCTTTAAATGTTCAGTACATAGGCATACAGCTTTTTTATATATTTTGAAGCTATACATAGTTTATGTTCCTGTTATAAACAATGAAGTAATACAACCTTATATACTGACCAAAAATATAAATGCAACATGCAACAATTTCTAAGATTTTACTGAGTTACATTTCATATAATGGAATCAGTCAATTGAAATAAATTAATTAGGCCCTAATCTATGGAGTGATGGTTGCTGATAATGGGCCTCGGTTACGCCTATGTAGATTTTCCATTAAATATCTGCCGTTTACAGCTACAATATTAATTTACAACATTAACAGTGTCTACAGTGTAGTTCTGATCAATTGTATGTTATTTTAATGGACAAAAAAATGTGCTTTTCTTTCAAAAACAAGGACATTTCTAAGTGACTCTGAAATTTTAAACGATTGTGTAAACAGCAACACCTACCCCATAAGCATTCCTGTCTCTTCTATAGATGTTATATCCTTGTATTGGTACTGCTGTATCATCAAATTAATTATTTAAGTGAGTCTGAGAAATGGCTAATATGTGACACGATTCAGGAAACTAGGCATATGTTGCAAGTCACAACTTCACAGGAGATCCATTTGAACGTAGAAAATATATTTTTTATCATAATGCATTTTTTTTGGCAGAAATGCCTTCTCGAACATATGAACTTTCATGTGCCTTAGTAACAAACTTGTATGTCATCTGTAAATACAAATACAATTGTTAAATTACGAGCCTTGATGGTTAAACCACAGAAAAAGGAAAAACAACCTTCCCACTTGCCATGATTGGCTGAGATAATGAGTGGGTTGGACATGCCGAGAAATGAGTTCGGATTGGTCTGCCATATAGAGGGCTTCTCTCTATTTGAGCTTGTCAGTCTGTGTTGGTAATCCTGTTGAACACGTCTTTTTTTACATGTATTGTTTTCACGCTCTGACCTTAGTTATCTTTGTTTTCTTTATAATTTTGGTTAGGTCAGGGTGTGACGAGGGCGGTATGTGTGTTTTGTCTTGTCTAGGGGTTTTGTATATCAATGGGGTTTTGGTATTGTCTAGGTAAAGGTAGGTCTATGGTGGCCTGAAATGATTCCCAATCAGAGAGAGCTGTTTATCGTTGCCTCTGATTGGGGATCCTATTTAGGTTGCCATTTCCATTTTGGTTTTGTGGGTTATTGTCTATGTGTAGTTGTAAGTCAGCTCTAGTTGTTTATAGCATCACGTTTGTTTTGTTAGTTTTTTTAAGTGTTCTTCGTTAAATAAAATAAGAATGTATTCCAATCACGCTGCGCCTTGGTCTCCTCGATATGACGAACGTGACAATTGTGTAGTTTAGCTGCATGAGTGTTGCTCTCCACTTTCTGGAGGATCAAGTTTTGAAATCAGTGGAATTAGAGCTAATGAGATGGAGAAAACACCTGTCTCCGGATTACATCCTCAAACTAAGGGCAACCATGGTATGGCATTCCTGACAGGGAGACGAGTCCATCATGCAGTCTAGCGTTAGCTAGCTACATTTTCAGATATTACACATTTTTAGTTTTGACAAAGTGGTTTCATTTCAAGCTCAAGTGTGCTGTTATCTAAATCAAATCAAATGTTATTTGTCACATACACATGGTTCGCAGATGTTAATGCAAGTGTAGAGAAATGCTTGTGCTTCTAGTTCTGACCATGTAGTAATATCTAACAAGTAATCTAACCTAACAATTTCACAACAACTACCTTATACAAACAAGTCTAAAGGAATTAATAAGAATATGTACATAAAAAATATATGAATGAGCGATAGCCGAACGGCATGGGCAAGTTGCAGTAGATGGTATAGAGTACAGTATATACATATGAGATGAGTAATGTAGGGTATGTAAACATTATATAAAGTGGCATTGTTTAAAGTGGCTAGTGATACATTTATTACATCAATTTTTCATTATTAAAGTGGCTAGAAATGAGTCAGTATGTTAGTTGGCTGGATCCCTTACTGACGTTATTATTCATATCCCAGAGCCGTTTGCTTTTCTAGTTAGAGGCTAATGTTAGCTAGCTGACATTGAACCTGGTTGGTTAGCTCCCAGCACTGTGGCATTGTTGGCACTGTGTTCATTGTTATTTAACTAGCTAACACTAGCTGGCTGGCTCGTTAGCTAACGTTATGTGACGCATGTACAACACCGGTTGAATATGCCCAGTGTCAGTAAATGTCTGCAAAAAATCATAATTAAATTGTTGCCAGCAGAGCTGGTTAGTCTGTTTTCATGTTATCCATAGGTAAACAAATTATCGGTCAGAGCGTCAAGTGTGCACTCCGAGAGTGAAACAAGATGGGTGGGGCTAAAGCTTAAGAGAGTGTGAACGATACTGAATGGGTGTAGACCAAGAAGAGCTCTTCAATAGATACCAAAACATTCAAAGGCCATTTTTTCAAAAGTGAGTTTACAAGCTGATCAACTTTCAAAGCAGAATTACTTTCCCGTTGTTCCTCAAATGCAGTGTATGATATACAATTTTGAGTCTCTACTTTTATTCATTGTAAAAAACACATTTTTCAAATGTTGCTACATAAGACTGAATCCAGGTGGTGAGTGACATATATGAATGTTATCTGATGCTTGGAAGTTATTTATTTCATTAAACTTATTTCTAAGGCTACATACAGTGCATTCATAAAGTATTCAGACCCTTTCCCCTTTTCCACATTTTGTGATGTTGCAGCCTTATTCCAAAATAGATCAAATTCATTTTTTCCTCATCAATTTACATGGAATTATGACAAAGTGAAAACAGGTTTTTAGAAATTGTTGCACATCTATAAAAAAGAAGAAAAAACATTTAATCCATTTTAGAATAAGTAACGTAACAAAATGTGATAAAGTCAAGGGGTCTGAATACTTTCTGAATGCACTTTAACAGCACAAAGTAAATGGACCGTCCTGGGGCGCTCAAATATGTGCTCAGTCAGAACTTCTGGGACTGCTCTAGTCACCCTCCCAATGAGTCTGTTGCACCAGACGGCTTACGTGAGACTGGAACTCCTCTGTCAGTTACAGATGGCGCTAAAGCAAAAACCTTATTGTAATTAACTTATAAATAAATAATGGGTGCGTGTGACCTGATAAACCAATAAACTACATCCAACAAGAGTAGAAGGAGATGGCACCGGAGAAGAAGGCAGACCCGAGCCGATTGTTTTTTTGTTTAATTATATTATGAACCCCTTTGGCCTTGCAGTCTAGGGGGGGTGGAAACGAGACGAGATATCTCATGCAAATAATAACAGTGAAAAGGAATAGTGAGAACGAAAAGAAATTCACAGACAACCTAAACCTACCGTCAAACACTTTAGGTTTATTTCAAACACACGGTAATGGGGTGTAATGGGAAAAAGTCCCTAAGCTAGTCTTACTGGGTAAAGAACAGCTAGCTAACTTACCAATAAAATACAGTGGGTGGTCCGCCCAGTTCTAACTTGGGTACTTAGACAAAGTTTTCCTACGGGTAATGTATGCCCAAGGGTGACTTGACTTGGTATCCCCTTTTCCCACCAACAAACAAACAGCCATACACCACAGCAATACATACTCACATGATAGCGGACAATGTGAGATGTAGGCGCAAAAACAAAAGAGATAGCCCAAGAGACAACTGATTGTGATTGTGATTGGGTAAGGGAAAAGGTGTCTTCAGATTGGCAACTGATGACTGCCACCTGTGACTAGGCCAGAAGGAGAGAAAACAAATACACACAGGATACATGTATCCATAACACTCCCACCCTTAAAAGAGCAACCCTATAAGGATTGCGACCAAAGTATTTACAACGAATACAAACAAGTTCAATGAGCAAAGGCAACATAACGAGACATACAAAAATCATACATTTTGAAACACGAGACAAAGCATCTGCCAATACATTAGCAGAATCCTTTTTGTGGCGGATCTCCAAATTATAAATTTGCACAGTAAGTGCCCAACACAAGGCGCTGGTTCTGGTTGTACATACGGTGGAGAAACACTAAGGTGTTAAACATGTCAACATTCACAAGGCCGCAGGGCCAGACGGATTACCAGGACGTGTACTGCGAGCATGCATTGACCAACTGGCAAGTGTATTCACTGACATTTTCAAGTCTGTAATACCAACATGTTTTAACTTGTTATGGCTGCAATCCCCCTATCGGGATAAGTGTCATCAACAACCGCTGAATAGCATAGCGCTACATTCAATAAATATTACTACAAATATTTATATTCATGAAATCACAAGTGCAATATAGGAAAACACAGTTTAGCCTTTTGTTAATCCACCTGTTGTGTCAGATTTAGAAATTATGCTTTACGGCAAAAGCAATCCAAGCGTTTGTGTAAGTTTATCGATCGCACAACAAAACATTAAGTACACTTAGCATCAGGAAGCTTTGTCACGAAAATCAGAAAAGCAATCAAATTAATAGTTTACCTTTGATGATCTTCGGATGTTTTCTCTCACGAGACTCCCAGTTACACAACAAATGTTCCTTTTGTTCCATAAAGATTATTTTTATATCCAAAATACCTCCGTTTGTTTGTCACATTATGTTCAGAAATCCACAGGAAAGAGCGGTCACGACAACAATTCCAAATAGCTTCCATAATGTCCACAGAAACATGTCAAACGTTTTTTACAATCAATCCTCAGGTTGTTTTTAAAATATACAATCGATAATATATCAACTGCAAATGTCTTTCACAGTAGGAGAGGGAAAAGCAATAACTATCCAAACTCTGTTGCGCGAGCAAAACTCATGTAACCACTTGACGCGATGTTATCGTTCTGGCTCATTGTTCTAAATAAAAGCCTGAAACTATGTCTGAAGACTGTTGACACCTTGAGGAAGTGATATCCCTTTAAATCTAGCAAAGGGATGCTATGGAACATGGAGTTTTCAAAATAGAAGCCACTTCCTGTTTTGATTTTCCTCAGGGTTTCGCCTGCAATATCAGTTCTGTTATACTCACAGACAATATTTTGACAGTTTTGGAAACTTTAGAATAATTTATATCCAATACTACGTCTGTAGCCATGAAGTGCTTTGAAAGGCTGGTCATGGCTCACATCCACACCATCATCCCAGACACCCTAGAAAAACTCAAATTTGCATACCAACCGAAAAGATCCACAGATGATGCAATCTCTATTGCACTCCACACTGCCCTTTCCCACATGGACAAAAGGAACACCTATGTGAGAATGTTATTCATTGACGACAGCTCAGCGTTCAACACCATAGTGCCCTCAAAGCTCATCAATAAGCTAAGGACCCTGGGACTAAACACCTCCCTCTGCACTTGATCCTGGACTTCCTGATGGGCTGCCCCCAGGTGGTGAGGGTAGGTAACAACACATCTGCCACGCTGATCCTCAACACAAGGGTCCCTCAGGGGTGCGTGCTCAGTCCCCTCCTGTCCTGCCAGGCACAACTCCAACACCATCATTAAATTTGCCGATGACACAACAGCGGTAGGCCTGATCACTGACAATGACGAGACAGCCTATAGGGAGGAGGTCAAAGACCTGACCGTGTGGTGGAAGGACAACAACCTCTCTCTCAACGTGATCAAGACAAAAGAGATGATTGTGGACTATAGGAAAAAGAGGACCGATCACGCCCCCATTCTCATCGACATTGCTGCAGTGGAGTAGGTTGAGAGCTTCAGGTTCCTTGGTGTCCGCATCACCAACAAACTAACATGATCCAAGCACACCATGACAGTCGTGAAGAGGGCACAACAACACCTATTCCCCCTCAGGAGACTGAAAAGATTTGGCATGGGTCCTCAGGTCCTCAAAAGGTTATACAGCTACACCATCGAGAGCATCCTCACTGGTTGCATCACTGCCTGGTATGGCAACTGCTCGGACTCCGACCGCAAGGCACTACAGAGGGTAGTGCGAACAGTCCAGTAAATCACTTCCTGCAATCCAGGACTAAAAAAAGCATAAAACCTGGTGTATCAAAAAGCATGATCAAATGAATTAGCCAGCTACTGTATTTTGAGAATTATTGAGAAATAATTTGGTCAATTTTTGGGGTCAAATTAACCAGTTATCTACCTGGTAGCTTGCTCGCTAGTTAGTTCCAGTGCCAGTTTCAAGTCTATCTAAATGAATGTCTTACTAACTCGGAAATATGAAGATATTTCAGAATGAAAGTTAACTGGCTAGCGCATCATGCTTTGTGACATTATATTAGCTATCTCATTTAGATTGTATTTTCACTTATTGCATCTGCATGCCTGTTGAGTTCTCCTTGGTGCACTCCTTCGTTCATGAGATGGCTGCTCATTCTAAATGTCAACTGCCCGGCACCCTTCACAGCAACCCGCCAAAGCCCCCACCATTTCTCCTTTACCCAAATCCAGATAGCCAATGTTCTGAAAGAGCTGCAAAATCTGGACCCCTACAAATCAGCCGGGCTAGACAATCTGGACCCTCTCTCTCTAAAATGATCTGCAGAAATTGTTGCAACCCCTATTACTAGCCTGTTCAACCTCTCTTTCGTATCGTCTGAGATTCCCAAAGATTGGAAAGCTGCCGCGGTCATCCCCCTCTTCAAAGGGGGTGACACTCTAGACCCAAACTGCTACAGACCTATATCTATCCTACCCTGTCTTTCTAAGGTCTTTGAAAGCCAAGTTAAAAAACAGTTTACTGACCATTTCGAATCCCACCATACCTTCTCCGCTATGCAATCTGGTTTCAGAGCTGGTCATAGGTGCACCTCAGCCACGCTCAAGGTTCTAAACAACATCATAACCGCCATCGATAAGAGACATTTCTGTGCAGCCGTATTCATCGACTTGGCCAAGGCTTTCGACTCTGTCAATCACAACATTCTTATTGGCAGACTCGACAGCCTTGGTTTCTCAAATGATTGCCTCGCCTGATTGCCTCGTTTACCAACTACTTCTCTGATAGAGTTCAGTGTGTCAAATCGGAGGGCCTGTTGTCTGGACCTTTGACAGTCTCTATGGGTGTGCCACAGGGTTCAATTCTCAGGGCGACTCTCTTTTCTGTATACATCAATGGTGTTGCTCTTGCTGCTGGTGATTCTCTGATCCACCTCTACGCAGACGACACCATTCTGTATACTTCTGGCCCCTCCTTGGACACTGTGTTAACTAACCTCCAGACGAGCTTCAATGCCATACAACTCTCCTTCCGTGACCTCCAACTGCTCTTAAACGCAAGTAAAACTAAATGCATGCTTTTCAATCGACCGCTGCCCGCACCTGCTCGCCTGTCCAGCATCACTACTCTGGACGGCTCTGACTTAGAATACGTGGACAACTACAAATACCTGGGTGTCTGGTTAGACTGTAAACTCTCCTTCCAGACTCACATTAAGCATCTCCAATCCAAAATTAAATCTAGAATCGGCTTCCTATATCGCAACAAAGCATCCTTCACTCATGCTGCCAAACATACCCTCGTAAAACTGACCATCCTACCGATCCTCGACTTCGGTGATGTCATCTATAAAATAGCCTTCAACACTCTACTCAACAAATTGGATGCAGTCTATCACAGTGCCATCCATTTTGTCACCAAAGCCCCATGTTCTCGTTGGTTGGCCCTCGCTTCATACTCGTCGCCAAACCCACTGGCTACAGGTTATCAACAAGTCTCTGCTAGGTAAAGCCCCGCCTTATCTCAGCTCACTGGTCACCATAGCAGCACCCACTCATAGCACGCGCTCCAGCAGGTATATCTCACTGGTCACCCCCAAAGCCAATTCCTCCTTTGGTCGTCTTTCCTTCCAGTTCTCTGCTGCCCATGACTGGAACGAATTGCAAAAATCTCGGAAACTGGAGACTCACATCTCCCTCACTAGCTTTAAGCACCAGCTATCAGAGCAGTTTACAGATCACTGCACCTGTACTTAGCCTATCTGTAAACAGCCCATCTATCTACCTACCTCATCCCCATACTGGTATTTATTTATTTTGCTCCTTGCACCCCAGTATCTCTACCTGCACATTCATCTTCTGCCGATCTACCATTCCAGTGTTTAATTGCTATATTGTAATTACTTCGCCACCATGGCCTATTTATTTCCTTAACTTACCTCATTTGCACTCACTGTATATATACTTTTTGTTTTCTTTTGTTCTACTGTATTATTGACTGTATGTTTTGTTTATTCCATGTGTAACTCTGTGTTGTTGTATGTGTCGAATTGCTACGCTTTAACTTGGCCAGGTCGCAGTTGCAAATGAGAACTTGTTCTCAACTAGCTTACCTGGTTAAATAAAGGTGAAATACATTTTTTTTTAAATAGTATAATCTAATCTGTTCAAAACAGTGGCAGCATGTGCAGCAGATATAGGTGTATTTATGCTGTTGTTCAAATGCATAGAACGCTTTATAAATGATATCTTCTCAAAAAAATTACTGGTAGTTCAAAAACTTGCCATTATATTTCCGTCATGCTGTATATTTCTGTCATGATTTTCTGGAAACCTTTAAATAATGTAGACCAGGCATTAAAGGAATTTCCTGTGCAACCTAGATTAAACATTGTATGAATGTCATCACAACTGAGCATATTTTGTGTTTTGGGAACCTATCTCTTGTAATGTACCCACACTGTTCCCACAACCTAATTAAATGTTCTGGGAACCACCCTCATTTTTGCACCCTAATAAAAACCTTGTTATGATCGGCTCAAGTGAACAGGTTTTGTGTTTTGGGAACATATCTCTTGTCATGTTCCCATAATGTTACCACAACCTAAATAAATGTGTTAACTTGCTCCTACTTGAGACGCAGATGTCTCAAGTAGACACCTGGAAATGCAAATGCGCTACGCTAAATGCTAAATGTACTCGTTAAAACTCAAACCTTCATCAAAATTCACATGCAGGGTATTGAATTAAAGCTACACTCGTTGTGAACCTAGCCAACAAGTCAGATTTTTAAAATGCTTTTCGGCGAAAGCATGAGAAGCTATTATCTGATAGCATGCAACACCCCAAAATGCCTGAATGCGATGTAAACAAAGATATAGCTTAGCCGGCGCTACACAAAACGCAGAAATAAAATATAAAACATTCATTACCTTTGACGAGCTTCTTTCTTGGCACTCCTATATGCCCCATAAACATCACTATTGGGTCTTTTTTTCGTTTAAATCGGTCCATATATACCCAAAATAGCTTTCTATGGAAGCTGTGTCATTCAGAAAAAAACATTGTTTTTAAACGCTGCGTCATTTTTTAAAATTAAAAAAGTCGACGATAAACTTTCACAAAACACTTCGAAATACTTTTGTAATCCAACTTTAGGTATTAGTAAACGTTTATAATCTATCAAAATGATTACAGGGCGATGTATATTCAATAGCTCCTCGTTTTCAAATCAATGGCTGCCAATGTGCACATTCAAAACATCCTGGTGGAGACCGGAAGAAATGGAATCCAGTTAGTTGGATTTACCAAGAAAAAAGTCCCTTGAAAATGACGACAATGGCGACATCGTGTGGAATCTGTAGGAATTGCATGCAGATCCATAATTAATTTTGTGCCCTTTTAACAACCCATGAAAGTGACTTATGGAAATTATTTTTAGCTTTCAGAGAGCAGTTTTTCTTGCGTTTTTTGATGAAACAAACAATCTGTTATAGTCACAGCCGTGATTTAACCAGTTTTAGAAACTTCAGAGTGTTTTCTATCCACACATACTAATCATATGCATATACTATATTCCTGGCATGAGTAGCAGGACGCTGAAAAGTTGCGCGATTTTTAACAGAATGTTCGAAAAAGGAGGGGGTAGACTTTTAAACTTTATGTTCTTTAAAAGTTATTTTCTTGGAATGCTTTTGTAACATCAGGTGAATGTTTTTGGCACTGTAAAATAAACATTGTATAATGTTATATTCACAGAACTGGGTATGTTCCCGGATTTCTGGGTTGCAATTTACATGTATTTATTTATTATTTAACCTTTATTTAACTAAATGAATTTAATTGCTTTAATAGACTTGAATTGATATAACCGTTATTTTCTCCCTATACAGGGGACCAGTACTACCAGTATGAGTTTAAGCACCAGCCGTCTCACGAAGAGTGTGTGCGCTTGACTAAGTCGTCCCCCTCTGTGCTCTTCACGCGCTACACCGACCTGTACTGTGATGATACCTGGGAGAACCTTTTCACAATGCTTTTCCAAGGCTGTAAGACCCAGCTGTGTGTGTGTGTGTGTGTGCGCGTGTGTCTCTGTGCGTGTGTGCATGCATGCTTGTCCGTGTGTGTTTGTCAAAGTGTCTTTAACTCTTCCTAATTTAAAGTAACTCCTACCGTCTCTTTTTGCAGTGCATGGCCACAAAAAGGGCCCACGGTTCATCAATAAAGACTGGGTGGGGATCAAGTCCCCCATAGACGCTGCCATGGTGGGCCGTCTTTACATCAGCCCTAAACCCACTCCCTCCCCATCCCCCACCCCCAGGAGACGAGCCAATAGGTGGAGGAAGGACAGGAGGCGGGGTCAGAGAGGCAGGGCCAGACAGAGTCGCTCAGCGTACTTTGAGGATTTTTTTTTAGATGACCACGACTGGTAGGTATAGTACTCTAGCCTATTGCAGTGCAGGCTTTTGTGCCATCCCAGCACTGATGACTGGTACTGTACTAACTCGTATAACACAGCAGCAACTGTGTCCACCTGATCTGGTGTGTTAGACCTGGGCTGGAATAAAAGCCTGCCCAACTCAGTGCTGTTTACCAAGTCTTTTGTAAGGCCAATTATCTTAATATCTCTATACGTGATGATTTGATGATGTTTGGTTGTCCACACATTAGTGAGGGGTAAAGATATGAACCTTAAGGGAGATTTTAAGCTGACGACAGTGTGTGTGTGTGTGTGTGTGTGTGTGTGTGTGTGTGTGTGTGTGTGTGATAGGATGGGAGGAGGCTTCACATATGACTCTGACTACAGTGACTACAACCCCACACACACTACACACGACAAGACACTGCCTGTACAGAACGTCTACTTCTTCAAGAAAGGTAACAGTACACACACTTCACATGCACACACGCACACAGACAAACATAGGCATCCAACTCACACACACAAACGTACATACACACTCACACACCAGACCTGGGTTCAAATACATGTGTATGTGGCCCGAATCAACTACCTCTATTGGAAGTATTTAAAAGTATTTTCAAATAGTTTCCTATAAATAGCCCAAAATGTGAAAATATTTTGAAATACTTGTTTCAAATACTATTTTCAAATGCATGGGTTAAATGCATGTGAGGCAGAGTACAGTGTGAGTATTTTCAAATACATACCAATACCGTATTTCCCAATACATTCCAGTATTCAACTATTTGTTTTTCAAAATAAAAAATAAATGGATATAAAAGTAATTGAGATATTTGGACCCAGGTCTCTCTCTCACACACACACACACACACACACACACACACACACACACACACACACACACACACACACACACACACACACACACACACACACACACACACACACACACACACACACCTTCTTGTTCTGATCATCAGTTTATTTGATTGTTTTCTGCCACCAGATAAATACTACAGGGTGGATCTCCAGACCAAACACATTGACTTTGCCAGCCCTCCCTACCCACGATCCATTGCCAAGTACTGGCTGGGCTGCAAACAGGAGTCTGGCCCGGACAGAGAAGAGATAGACAGACATTACGAGCCAATGGCAGAAAAGAAATGAAAAGCAATAGACAATACAAGCTGATGATGACTTTTATTACAAAGTTACATAAGTTCAATATAGATGATCTAATCATAATGGTAGCGCACGATGAAAAACATACTATAGTAGTCATTCTTGCATTGTTTGTATTGACTGAAGATGGTCAACCTGATACATCAGTCTACACTGTCTATTTAGGTTGACATGATTCAATAAAATATTCATGATTTGTATCTTTGAGTTGCCTTGTGTCCTCTCTTTTTCTAATATATGGTTAATCAGTTTTTGGCACCCTATTTTTTTTTTTAAGAATGTTTTAACCTTTAACTAGGTAAGTCAGTTAATTAATTAAGAGCAAATTCCTATTTACAACGATGGCCTACTCCGGCCAAACCTTAAGCCGGACGACCCTGGGCCAATTGTGTGCCGCCCTATGGGACTCCGAATCATGGCCGGTTGTGAAAGAACCTGGTTTGATTCCAGGTTTGTGTAGTGATGCCTCTAGCACTGAGATGCAGTGCCTTAGACTGCTGCCCCACTCAGGAGCCTATTCTCTATATAGTCAACTACTTTTGACCAGGGCCCATTGGGCTCTGCTCAAAAGTAATGCACTATGTAGGGAATAGGGTGTCATTTCAGACACACTATAAGAAATTACCTCAAGTAGAGAGATTGGGCTTGTTTATTTTAGGTCCCTGGTCAAAGTATCAAAGTGGCAGCACAGAACCAGTTTGTTTAGCTCTGGCTACGTTCCAATTCTCTTCAACATCGTCCTTCCTTCTTTGCCTCCTATTTCCTCATCTCCTAAATCATGTGAATGGGCTTGATTGGTGACAGCAGCACAGGGAGGGAACCTAATCTAGAGGTCATGTGAGAGATTGAAGATTTGCTTTATCTCAATTGTTTTCTGTTTGGCCCTCTGCATTGTAAAGACATTTAAATAGGTGGTTGTGGGAAAGTGCACTAAGATGCCTATGATACCTGGAAAATACTCTGGTCTCCTTAAAGTGGAACAACGGCAAATTTAGGAAAATTGTCAAAGTACCTAAACCTGTCTGACTCAGTGTTCACCTCTCTCATTCAGGGAGGGCGAGGTAGAGCTAGAGTGCCTTCAGAAAGTATTCATACTCCTTGACTTATTCCACATTTTGTTGTGTTACAGCCTGAATTCAAAATGTATTAAATACAGTTTAAGTAAACATAACTTGTCATAATATGTCATAACACTGTCATGACCCACATATTTACACTTGTTGTGACACATATTGCATTATTTTATGGCTGGTTATGACCGGTACATGTCAAAACCAACATCTATTCAAATTATTTTTTCCCTGCCAAGAAGTATCTTTCCTTTGAAAGTTTGTTAAAACAAATCACATGCGCCGAATACAACAGTGAAATGATTACTTACAAGACCTTAACCAACTATGCTTTTAGAAGATTTAAAAAAAATAAGTGTTAGGTAAGTAAAAAAATACATGAGTAAATAATTGAAAATAAAAGTAACAAATAATTAAACATTCGCGAGGCTATATACAGGGGGTACCGGTACAGAGTCAATGTGCGGTCGAGGTAATTGTTTAGTCGAGGTAATTGAGGTAATATGTGCATGTAGGTAGAGTTAGCATAGATAATAAACAGAGAGTAGCAGCAGCGTAAAAGAGCGGTCTGGGTAGCCTTTGATTAGCGGTTCAGGAGCCTTATGGCTTGGGGGTAGAAGCTTTTAATTTTAAAAAATGAAGAAGACTTTTGGACCTAGACTTGGCGCTCCGGTACCATTTGCCGTAGCAGAAAGAAAAGCCTATGACTAGCGTGGCTGGAGTCTTTTACAATTTTTAGGGCCTTCCTCTGACACTGCCTGGTAAAGAGGTCCTGGATGGCAGGAAGCTTGGCCCCAGTGATGTACTGGGCCGTACGCACTATCCTCTGTGGTCGGAGGCGGAGCAGTTGCCATACCAGGCATACCAGGCAGTGATGCAACCAGGCTCTCAATTGTGCAGCTGTTAGAGCCTTTTGAGGATCTGAGGACCCATACCAAATCTTTTCAGTCTCCTGAGGGGGATAAGGTTTTGTCGTGCCCTCTTCACAACTGTCTTGGTCTGCATGGACCATTATAGTTTTTTTGTGATGTGGACACCAAGGAACGTGTAGCTCTCAACCTTCTCCACTGCAGCCCTGCCGATGAGAATGGGGGCGTCCTCCTATTCCTGTCCTCCTATTCCTGTAGTCCACAATCATCTCCTTTTGTCTTTTTTACATTTTTTTTATTTTTATGTATTTATTGAATATTCTAAATATACTATATACTTTCAGTGAAGCCGCTCAACAACTACATCATACCAGTCATCCAACAGATTCCCATTCAGAGCGACACATAGAAGCATCCAGGGCCACCAGGCCAAAAAACATGAACCCGAACCCTCCAAGATCCCCCACACAGTTCCCCAATAGCTGTCCCTCAACCATTCGAGACTCCTCCCACAGTCCCCCCAGGAAGAAAAATTAAAAGTAAAAAATACAATTAATTCAATTCCCCACCCCCAAGAACCCCCCCCCCCCCCCCCCCAATGCACCAACAACTAAGACAATGAACTAAAGAGAAAAAAGGAAAAGACAGAAGAAAACAACGACAATGCAAAAAAAATATATAATATATTTCAAACAAAGGACATCAAGGACAACTAAAATCATAACAGCAATGCCAACTGTATATGTTTGTGTGCATGTCTGGCACTATTACGTGTATGTGTGTGAGTTCTTGTATGTGTTTATTTGAATGAGAGTGTGTGTGTATGCATGTTTACTCTCAAACGGTGGGTGTAGCTGGTACATGGAAGTCAGGCGCAGGAGAGCAGAGATGAGTGGACAAAGCACTTTACTGAGGCAATTACTAGAACAGATGCAACCGCGTCACAAGAACAAATATCCACAGAACAAGTGAGGCAGCACAAAGTACAACAACCAAGTACAAAGTACTGGCTGCTACAAAGCACGAGTACAAAACCAAACCCGGCGTAAACCAGCCGGAAGCGTGCCAACCTTGACAATAAACAATACCCCACACAGACATGGAGGGAACAGAGGGCTAAATACACATAGTAATTATGAGGAGATGTAAACCAGGTGTGCAGGAAAACAAGACAAAACAAATGGAAAATGAAAGGTGGAGCGGCGATGGCTAAAAGACCGGTGACGTCGACCGCGGAACGTCGCCCGAACAAGGAGAGAGACCGACTTCGGCGGAAGTCGTGACATGTACAAACACCTGCATTCGTTGTTTCCTCTATCCTAAAGCTTTTTTTTATGTATTGAAAATTAAATACAGTCCATGCAATTTATTATTATTACTTGTTAAGCAAATGTTTACTCCTGAACTTGTTTAGGCTTGCCATAACAAAGGGGTTGAAAACTTATTGACTCAAGACATTCATCTTTTCATTTTTTATTAATAAAAGAAACATATCTCAAAACACAATTCCACTTTGACATTATGGAGTATTGTGTGTCGGCCAGTGACACAGCATCTAAATTGAATTTTTGTAATTATTCAGGCTGTAACTCAACAAAATGTGGAATAAGTAAAAGGTGTGTGAAAAATGTCTGATACTGTATGTAAATGAGATATTTCTGTATTTCATTTTCAATACATTCGCAAACATTTCTAAAAAGATGTTTTCACTTTGTCATGGGGTTTTGTGTGTAGATGGTTTTGATTAAAAAATATATATTTAATACATTTTGAATTCAGGCTGTAGCACAACAAAATGTGGAATAAGTTAAGGGCTACACATACTTTCAGATAGCACTGTACTTCACAAGGTTATTCACAAATGACAATAATTTACAAATGACGCAAGAGATTTAGTTTGCATGACAAGGCCAAATTGCCTTTCTCAAGCGAGCAAGAGAATGTGATAGGCTGTGGCTGGTATGACATTTTGTCAGCAGGTGATTGTCAAGAAAATAACTGCCGGTTTCATGGTAATTGACCGTTAAATAACATAAACACATTTAACATCTCCTGGCTTCCACGCATAGCCTACAAGCCACTGATGGCGATGGCGTCTTCCTACACACCTTTGGAACATCTACATTTTTAAAAGTCTAATAAATCCAAAGCCTACACCATCACAAGACATCCATTATTTATTTTAGACAGGTCTAAAGGAACATGATATGAAGAAAGTGTAGTCTGAGATGTACTTGCTATTTGTTTAGATTTCCGTGGCATCATTTTTGAAAATCATTTTATAGTATGAAGAATAAAATTGTACATAGCTGAATAAAATAACAAATACATCCAGCTATTCTGTGTTGAGCGGTTAACAATGAAACAGGTATTCCTATATGCGTAATTTAGAGTTATTGTCACGACTTCTGCCGAAGTCGATGCTTCTCCTTGTTCGACCGGTCTTCTAGCCATCATTGATCCATTTTTCATTTTCCATTGGTTTTGTCTTGTCTTCCTACACACCTGGTTTCTATCTCATTCATTACATGTTGTGTATTTAACCCTCTGTTTCCCATCATGTCTTTGTCAGAGATTGTTTCTTGTTTCAGTTTCGTGTTGTTTGTATTTGGTGCACGACAGGTCCTCATACCCAATTTTTTTCATTTGATTTTATGGTTTTGGAGTTATGTTTTGTTTTATTAAATTACTCCATTTACAAAGTTTATTCTCCTGCGCCTGACTTCCCTGCCACCTATACACACATTTGTGACAGAATCTCTGACCACCAATGAAGTCAGCAGGAGAAGGTACCCCGACCATGGAAGTGGAGGAGCGCATCATGGAACATACGGCGATGATTTCCAAACTGAGCGTTGCCATGGATCGCGTTGTCCAGAATATGGACCGCTGGGAGACACAGGGAGTTTTCCCAGCGCCTCCACCAGCACAACCGGGGTCTCCCCTGAACGCCCCTTTCCCACCTGAACCTAACAGGATCCAGTTATCCATGCCACAGGGATACGACGGAGATGCTGCCGGCTGCCAGGGTTTCCTTCTTAAACTAAGCCTGTACCAGGCCATGGTCCACCCAGCTCATCGGACCGTGAGAGGAGTTTCGCCCTCGTTTCATGCCTCACCGGGAAAGCCCTGGAGTGGGCCAGCGCTGTGTGTGGAGGGGGAGATGCAGCGTTGGATGATTTTGAGGAGTTCACCCACTGTTTCCAGACAGTATTTGACCACCCATCTGATGGCAGAGCAGCGGGTGAGCGCCTCTACCTTCTGAGGCAGGAGAAGAGGAGAGCCCAGTAGTTTGCCCTGGAGTTTAGGAACCTGGCTGCCGGAGCTGGATGGAGCAACCCTTAATCAACCATTACTACTGTAGTCTATGTTAGGATGTCCGTCAGCCTCTGCTGGCTTGTAGAGACACCACTCTCACCTTCGACCAGCTGGTGGACCTGTCCATCCGGCTGGACAACCTACTGGCTACTCGCGGACGTTCAGATCAGGGTCTGGTTGTTCCATCCTCCCGCACGCCCTCTCCGATACCTATGGAGCTGGGAGGTGCGGTGCACAGGGAGAACGGAGGGGGTTCCCGCTCGTGCACCATATGTGGCCACAGAGGTCACACTGCTGGTCGGTGCCGGGTTGGTTCCTCTGGGTATCGAGGCGACAGGCAGGGCACTCTGGCGGCACCCCAGGTGAGTAGGCACCATTCTCATCCAGAACCCTCTGTTGCACATATGTTTCTCTGTTACCTCCTGAATTTTCCCCGCTTTCTCAGCATAAGGCGCTAGTATATTCAGGCGCGGCTGGGAATTTCATTAATAAACGATTCGCTCATAGTTTAGGGATTCCCATTGTTCCTGTAAATATGCCTTTCCCCGTTCATGCCTTAGATACTCGACCATTAGGGTCAGGGTTTATCAGGGAGGTCACCGCTCCTTTGAGTATGGTAACACAGGGAAAATGTTAGTATTTTTCTTATTGATTCTCCTGCGTATTCTGTGGTGCTGGGCCTACCCTGGTTAGCTTGTCATAACCCTACTGTTTGGTGGCCACAGAGGGCTCTCACGGGGTGGTCGCGAGAGTGTTCAGGTAGGTGTTTAGGGTTTTCCTTTGGTGCTACTACGGTGGCAAGTCCAGACCAGGTCTCCACCGTCCACATCCCCCAGAATATGCCGATTTGGCTCTCGCCTTCTGTAAAAATGTGACTCAATTACCACCCCATCGATGGGGGGATTGTGCAATAGATCTCCTGGTAGACACTGCACTTCCCAGGAGTCACGTGTATCCCCTGTCGCAAGCGGAGACGGTGGCTATGGAGACATATGTCTCTGAATCCCTACGTCAGGGTACATTCAGCCCTCCATTTCGAGTTTATTTTTTGTGAAGAAGGATGGAGGTTTGCGCCCGTGCATTGATTATCGAGGTCTCAATAAAATCACAGTGAGGTATAGTTACCCGCTACCTCTTATCGCTATGGCGATTGAGTCAATGCAAGGGCGCGCTTCTTCACTAAACTGGATCTCAGGAGTGCGTACAATCTGGTGCGTATTAAGGGAGACGAGTGGTAGACAGCATTTAGTACCACTTTAGGGCATTATGAGTACCTAGTCATGCAGTATGGGTTGATGACTGCTCCATCAGTCTTCCAATCATTTGTGGACGAGATTTTCAGAGACCTGCACGGGCAGGGTGTAGTGGTGTATATCCACGACATTCTGATATACTCCAATACACGCGCTGAGCATGTGTCCCTGGTGCGCAAAGTGCTTGGTCGCCTGTTGGAGCATGACCTGTACGTCAAGGCTGAGAAATGCTTGTTCTTCCAACAGTCCGTCTCCTTCCTGGGGCATCGGATGTTGGCTGTCGTCAAGGCCTTGAAGGCGTGGAGACATTGGCTTGAGGGGGCTAAACACCCTTTTCTCATCTGGACTGACCATCATAATCTGGAGTACACCACGCCAGGCAAGGTGGGCCATGTTTTTCACCTGTTTTGTGTTTACCCTCTCTTACAGATCAGGCTCCCAGAATGTGAAGGCAGACGCACTGTCCCGGCTGTATGACACAGAGGAGCGGTCCATGGATCCCACTCCCATACTCCCAGCCTCTTGTGTGGTGGCGCCGGTAGTGTTGGAGCTGGACGCGGACATTGAGCGGGCGTCACGTGCAGAGCACTCTCCCCCTCAGTGTCCAGCTGGGCGTCTGTACGTTCCGTCTGCTGTCCGCGACCGACTGATCTATTGGATCCACATGTCACCCTCCTCTGGTCATCCTGGGATAGGTCGGACAGTGCGCTGTCTTGATGGGAGGTACTGGTGGCCCACTTTAGCTAAGGACATGAGGATTTATGTTTCCTCCCGCTCAGTGTGTGCCCAGAGCAAGGCTCCTAGACACCTGCCCTGTTGGTAGATTTCTTAACTGATCTTCCACCTTCAAAAGGTAACACCACGATCCTGGTCGTTGTGGATAGTTTTTCTAAGTCCTGTCGTCTCCTCCCTTTGTCCGGTCTCCCTACGGCCTTATAAACTGCGGAGGCTCTGTTTACACACATCTTCCGGCACTATGGGATGCCTGAGGATATAGTGTCTGATCGGGGTCCCCAGTTCATGTCAAGGGTCTGGAAGGTGTGCATGGAGGTGGGGGTCTCGGTCAGCCTTACCTCAGGTTTTCACCTCGAGAGTAATGGGCAGGTGGAGAGTTAACCAGGATGTGGGTAGGTTTCTGTGGTCTTATTGCCAGGACCGGCCGAAGGAGTGGGAAAATTTGTGCCCTGGGCAGAGATGGCCCAGAACTCACTACGCCACTCCTCCACTAACCTTTCTCCCTTTCAATGTGTATTAGGGTATCAGCCGGTTCTGGCTCCATGGCATCAGAGTCGGACCGAGGCTGCTGGGGTGGACAATTGGTTCCGTTGCGCGGAGGAAACCTGGGAGGCCATCCACCTTCAGCGCGCCATACTGCGCCAGAAAGACGGCGCAGACCGTCGCCGCAGTGATGCCTCGGTGTTCGGGACAGTCGTCTCCTTGAAAGTCGTTATTGATTATATATAGAATAATTGAAGAATGTTGATCACTGGCAAAAGCTGCAGTGTTGCTCATCGAATTTACCTCCATATCATGGAAAGTTTGGGAAAGTTTACATGTGGGAAAGTTTATAAAGACAAAGGGCGGACAATTGGAATTATTTGATTTGGATGGATGGTTGACATGACAGGAAACAACTTTATAGCCTATTGCACAATATATTCCACAATTCAAACAAAATACACCAGCGGCCCCATTTAGGAGATAAAGGTTGTAAGCACAGTATTTCTGATCAGATCGACAATCATCTTCTGAAGTATTTGTGTGGCTACAATGTCATCTTTAGAGCACAGCATTTTCTGCTTGGTTTCCAGAGCATTGAAAGAAAGAAATGAAACTAGGCTACTATCAAGGTCTGATGATGCTTCCGACATTATGGTAAAAGGATTGTTGTGTTGAGTGATGTCCTAAAGTCTGATGTATTTTGATAACTGCCAGTGACAGTGTTTGTGCTTATGAGGACTTCCCTTGTGCGTGTGTAGTTTTATGTGCAGTAAACCCAAGGGTTGCTGTTTCCTCCTTGGTTGGCAGAGATCTCAGAAAAATGTAAAATTGTGAAGCTGTGACCCAAATGTATCACATAAATGTGAGTCTAGAACACAGAACATACACTGAGTGTACAAAACATTAAGAACACCTTCCTAATATTGAGTTGCAACCCCCCTCCTCCCTTTTGCCCTCAGAACAGCCTTAATTTGTCGGGCGTGAACTCTACAAGGTGTCGAAAGCACTCCACAGGGATGCTGGCCCATGTTGACTCCAATGCTTCTAGAGGGAAAATAAACGCACACCTGTTTAGGCGAGATGCTGGCTACCAGAGTAGAACACCTGTTTAGGAGAGGTGCTGGCTACCAGAGTAGCACACCTGTTTAGGAGAGGTGCTGGCTACCAGAGTAGAACACCTGTTTAGGAGAGGTGCTGGCTACCAGAGTAGCACACCTGTTTAGGAGAGGTGCTGGCTACCAGAGTAGCACACCTATTTAGGCGAGGTGCTGGCTACCGGAGTAGAACACCTGTTTAGGAGAGGTGCTGGCTACCAGAGTAGCACACCTGTTTAGACGAGATGCTGGCTAGCGGAGTTGAACACCTGTTTAGGAGAGGTGCTGGCTACCAGAGTAGCACACCTGTTTAGGCGAGGTGCTGGCTACCGGAGTAGAACACCTGTTTAGGAGAGGTGCTGGCTACCAGAGTAGCACACCTGTTTAGGAGAGGTGCTGGCTAGCTGAGTAGCACACCTGTTTAGGAGAGGTGCTGGCTAGCTGAGTAGAACACCTGTTTAGGAGAGGTGCTGGCTAGCGGAGTAGAACACCTGTTTAGGAGAGGTGCTGGCTAGCAGAGTAGAACACCTGTTTAGCAAAATCAAAGTAATCACAAGAATGGCTTCAGATCAAAGTCTACGTTGAGACCGAAGGGAGCAAGGGTCTTTAAATTAAAGATCACGTTTTTAACAATAAATTGTCGAGGTCACCCCCTCTCCTAGGGAGGTTGAAATCGAGTGGTTTGCTTCCAAAAAGTGGGCCGCAACTGGGTACGTCGAGTTTTTGGACCTAATGGTGCTACGATGCTCCAAGATTCGTACTTTTAATTCGTGCTTCATTTTACCCACATTATTTTTACCACAAGGATGAGATATAGGATAATTAACTGCAATAGTGGAGCACGTGATAGCACCTTTGATTGGGATCTGTTTCCCTGTGTAGGTGTATTCGAAGGATCTACATTTGTAAGTTCCATTGTATTGAGCATTCAAAGATCCGATGACAGTATCAGTATCGGACCCTCCCATGGTCGTATTCTCACGGGGTAGAAATCTCAGAGATCAATTGGGAAATTCTGATTTACCATCCCAAGATACATGGTAATGGTATTACCCTTGTAGTTTCCATCCGGTAGAGGTGCAAATAGACGTTGTTAGCGATACTGTCATCGGATCGTTGAATGTGCCAATGTTTGAACTATTCCCTTAATTTGTTCAGAGCACTTTGAATAGCAGGTAGTAAGAACGCAAGAATGATTATTTTTGCGTGACTGTCCTTGAAAGAGATCATGTCTCGATTTGTTTTGGATATTCTCAATGGCAGCATTAATTATTAGGGCTCCCGAGTGGTGCAGCAGTCTAAGGCATTGCATGTCAATGCAAGTGGTGTCACTGCAGTCCCTGGTTCAAATCCAGGCTGCATCACATCTGGCTGTGGTTGGGAGTCCAATAGGGTGGCACACAATTGGCCGGGGTAGGCTGTCATTGTAAATAAGTATTTGTTCTTAGTTGACTTGCCTAGTTAAATAAAAAATTACAAAAATTGTACCCCCTCTCCTTTAATTTTCTTTTCGTCTCAGCCATATTTCTTTCGAAGTCTGATTGTTTATAGCATATTCTTTTGATTCGACAGAATTGGCCATAGGACAAACTGTTTTTCAAGGGAAGCGGGTGACAACTAGCAGCCCTCAACAAACTGTTACGATCAGTAGGTTTCCTGTAAAGATCAGTGTATAGAACATTATCCTCACACAAAATCCAAAGATCAAGGAAACTGATTTGACGTGTGTCAGATTGCATAGTAAATTTCAGGTGCTCAGAACAAGAGTTAAGCATGGAATGCCTGGAGCTGTTTTGCATCACCCCTCCATAGATCAAAAATATCATCAATGTACCGTTTCCAAGTAGTAATGTTCGGCAAGAAAACATTTTTGAGAGGATTGAGAATTGACTGTTTCTCCATGTAACCCATATTCACATTAGAACAGTTAGGAGCCATAAGGGCTTCCCATCGCAGTACCCTTCGTCTGAATAAAGAAATAATTTAGAAACATGAAATAGTTGCGTGTGAGTACTATTTCAGCCAATGTTATAATGCATGCACTGGAAGGGTCACGTTGCAGAATAAAATGTTTGATGGCTTCAATGTCACTCTCCCGTTGAATATTTGTGTATAACAACTCAACATCAAAAGTAACTAACAAAGTATTCTCAGGGAGAGGACTCCAATGCTACCCACAGTTGTGTCAAGTTGGCTGGATGTCCTTTGGGTGGTGGACCATTCTTGATAGACACGTGAAACTGTTGAGCATAAAAAACCCAGCAGCTTTGTAGTTCTTGACACAAACTGGTGCACCTGGCACCTACTACCATACCCTGTTCAAAAGCACGTAAATATTTTTTGTCTTGCCCATGCACCCTCTGAATGGCACACATACACAATCCATGTCTCAATTGTCTCAAGGCTTGTGACATCAATAAGGGATCATAGCTTTCACCAGGATTCATCATGGAAAGAGCAGGTGTTCTTAGTGTTTTGTATACACAGTGTATATTTCTCTCAAAACTGGAGGTCACAAATGTAGCCAAGTTCAAACTAACATGCCTCCAGTGTTTGTAGTTGCATTCCTCCTTCTCACCCTTGTATCCTGCATCCCTCCTGCCAAAGATATCTCGGGTAGTATGACTTTGGCATTCAGATATTGAAAAGTTTTTTTTCAGCTAGCTATCAGTTGATATTCAAATATTCATCAAATATTTCAAAATATAGATTCACCTGGTCAGATATGTCATGGGAAGAGCAGGTGTCCTTAAGGCATTTACACTCAGTGTGCAAAACATTATCTCACAATCAATTGGGGTTCCCAAATTTAGTACGTTGTGAAAGAGACCCTGGTCTCAATGGCGACTCCCTGTTTAAATAAAGATCAAATAAAATTCTAAATGTTCGCTGTGACAGAACGTTTTCTTTCAGAGAACCTTGTGATTTAGCTCTACCTCGCTCTCCCTGAGTGAGAGAGGTGCACTCTGTGACAGGCAGTCTAACTGAGTCAGACAGGTTTAGGTACTTTTCCCCTTTAAATTTCCCCTTATTCCCCCTATTAAAGCTGCTGTCATAAACACACACATCAACTGATAGTCGGAAACATTCACACATGCAGGATGAACAAACCTTCTACACAAATGTCAGATTCTCTCACTCTCTCACACACACACGCACTCACACACTGACCTCTCCTCTCAGGGTGTGGAATGTAGGGCAGGGTGTGTGATGTTGGGCAGGGTGGTGTGGGTGGGGATAGTGGGATCAGCCCTAACATTTGACTTCTGGGCCTTCTGGGCTCTGACCTCCCTTTGCTCCTGGTACCGCTCAGCATAACCCTTACACACTGCCCGGCATCTGGTTACACACACACAGAGAGACACATATTAACACACACACACACACACACACACACACACACACACACACACACACACACACACACACACACACACACACACACACACACACACACACACACACACACACACACACACACACACTAACACATTTCTTATTGGTTACTCACGTCTTCCTGCGAGGTAGAAGTGCTCCAGGGGCAGGACCTATGTGCTGTGGCCCAGTCTGGGTGCTCTCTGCTGGGTCTCGGCCGACTTGCTGTGGGGGTCCATCCTGGATAGGGGGCAGCACTACCTGAGGAGGGAAGAGGGGCAGGTGTGTTACAGAGAGGACACGTTAAAGGCCTGTGTGCATGTTTGCTATGCCATACTGTAAAGAGCATTGTTCTCACCTGAATTCTCATTGGTGGATGTGGACCAGTCATTTCCTGGTAAGGTGTAGCCTTGTAAACATCCTCCTCAGTTATTCCATATCCCTGCCTCTGCCCCTGGCCACATTGTTGGCCCTGGGATAACATAACAAGCAGTTGCTTGTCATATAAAACCTTTCACATATACATACTAATCAGGGCTGTCCTATTGCTTTTATAGAGATCTCACTCTGCAATATTTACAAGGATTCAGCTCCCCACATTTAAAGCGAGCATGTAGTTTGGCGGTTTTTAAACTCACGTTGAGGCCACTCTCAGAGGAGCAGCCACAGCAGTACAGGACAGGGTGCCAGGGGTAACCCATCGTTGGGTCCTACAGAAAACAAACAACAGGTAATGTTTCCTACCTACACACACAGGCCTTAGTTTATCCTTTACAGGATATCCTTGTTTTAGTCTAATAGTGTGAGATTTCTTGTACTTATAGAGAGTTATAAAAGGCAAGTCAGGGTGTTTGTAAACATACCGTTGGTGTACATACAGTCAATTATGAAGGGCATTGGAGATTAGAGGGTAGTGAAGTGTTTACTCTACTCACAGGCATGTTGTTGAATCTGCAGGGATAGGGCACAGGGTGGTGGTTGGCTCCACCCCAGGCACCATGCATGGACAGACCAGAGTTACTACTGCTGTTAGTGTGGGGAGAGCTAGAGATCACCCTGCCATGGACAAGGAGAAGAAGAAGCCGGACAACCATTGTTCTGAAGTGATGTTTGTTCTATGATGGTACACTTTTAGTGCTACAGTATCTAGAACCTGAAAGGGTTATTTGGCTGTTACCACAGGAGAACCCTTTGAATAATAATTTTAGTTCCAAGTAGAACCATTTTGAGTTTCATGTAGAACCCTTAACACAGACTGTTCTACATGGAACCAAAAAGGGTTCTACCCGGAACCAAAAAGGGTTCTACCAGGAACCAAAAAGGGTTATCCTATGGGGACAGCCGAAGAACCCTTTTTGAAAATAGCCTACCTCTCCAGATCTTCTAGTTTTTTCAGCAGGCGGTTGTTCTCATTGAAAAGTTGTGCTCTCTGCTGATTAAAACTCTCCTGGCTGTCCAACAGAGCCAGCTTATCTCGCCTAAAGAGGCACACAACACACTCACACCCTAACTCCGTGTAGCATGTCGTTGTGTGTTCTGGACTCACTCTGTCTTGTCAATTTGTGTTTTGTGTTCTAGACTCACTGTAGCTTATCATTCTGTGTTCTAGATGGGTTCTAGACTGTTGCCATAGTAACCGGTTCTAGACTAACTGTAGCTTGTTGTTCTATGTTCTAAATTGACTGTTGCTTGACATTCTATTTTCTGTGTTCTAGATGCACTGTAGCTGTCGTTCTACACTGAGTGCACAAAACATTAAGAATACCTGTTCTTTCCTTGACATGCAGTGCATTCGGAAAGTATTCAGACCCCTTGACTTTTTCCACATTTTGCTACGTTACAGCCTTATTCTAAAATTGATTAAATAAAACAAATTCCTCAACCATATACACACACAATACCCCATAATGACCAAGTCTAAATATGTTTTTAGAAATGTCTGAAAATGTATTAAAAATAAAAAACAGATACCTTATTTACATAGGAATTCAGTCCCTTTGCTATGAGACTCGAAATTGAGCTCAGTTGCATCCTGTTTCACTTGATTATCCTTGAGATGTTTCTACAGCTTTATTGGAGTCCAGCTGTGGTAAATTCAATTGATTGGACATGATTTGGAAAGGCACACACCTGTCTATATAAGGTCCCACAGTTGACAGTGTATGTCAGAGCAAAAACCAAGCCAAGAGGTCGAAGGAATTGTACGTAGTACTACGTAGAACCACAGGATTGTTGAAGAAGTTTGGAACCACCAAGACTCTTCCTAGAGCTGGCCTCCCGGCCAACTGAGCAATCGGGAGAGAAGGGCCTTGGTCAGGCAGGTTGACCTAGAACCTGATGGTCAATCTCACAAAAAAGTTAACTTGGAAAGACCATAGTAACACTGCAAAAAGACTAGAAATCATTGTGAATAACAATTAACACAAGATGCAGTCGAAATAGCAATAGCCTTCAATTCCTATTTTATTGACTCTGTCAGGGTACTGACACAGAACTCCTCCACTGGTTTCTTGGGGTCAGTGCTAGTAAATGACGCTCAACCTGTCTTCATCATTAGGGAGGTGAAGGTGAACAAGGTGAATAGCTCACTAAAGAACTCTAAAGCCAAAGATGTGTTTGGGCTGGACTCTACCTTTCTTAAAAACTACGAGAGTCACTCATTGGCCCCATTACTAAGGTCATCAACACATCTATTGGTCTTTGGGTGTTTCCAGGGGTACGGAAGTCGGCCATAATAACGGACATCTTTAAATCAAGCGACCCTGCTGATGTGAGTAACTACAGGCCCATTAGTATACTACCTGTGGTGTCAAAGCTTGTTGAAAAGTGTGTAGCAGAACAACTGATTGCCCACCTCAACAACAGCCGCTTCACATTACGCTCCATGCAGTTTGGCTTCAGAGCGAAACACTCCACAGAAACGGCGAACCGCTTTCTTCTGTAAAATGTGAAGTCCAAGATGGACAAAGGGGACGTTGTTGGGGCTGTGTGTCTGGACCTAAGGAAGGCTTTTGATACTGTTAACCATGAGATTCTCATCACAAAAGTTCAACTTTTCCCCCGATGCCTTGAGATGGATGAAATCATACCTTGAAGGCAGAACTCAGTGTGTCAGAGTGAGCAATGAGCTGTTGCCTACTCTTAGCTATGATGTGGGCGTGCCCCAAGGGTCAATACTGGGGCCCCTCCTGTTCAGCCTGTACATTAATGATCTGCCTTCTGTCTGTACTGGGTCTGAAGTTCAAATGTATGCAGATGATACAGTGATATATGTGCATGCAAAGAGCAAACAACAAGCTGCACAAGAACTCTCTACTGTAATGGCCAGGTTACAAAGTGGCTCAGTGACTCGTGTTTGCATCTCAATGTGAAAAAAACTGTTTGCATGTTCTTCACAAAGAGGGCAACAGATGCTACTGAGCCAGATGTCTATGTGTCAGGGGAGATTTTAAGTACCTTGGCATCATAGTTGATTCCAACCTCTCTTTTAAAAAGCATGTGAAAATGGTAATTCTGGCTCCCCCTCCACTCAGTATTTTTGTTCAACAGAAAACCCATACATATGGCAGAAGATCCACAATGTCTGCCATGAGAGGTGACTGTATAGTTCCCTTAAGGAAAAGCACCTTTAGTAAATCCGCTTTCTCTGTGAGAGCTTTCCATGTCTGGAATACACTGCCATCAGACACACATAACTGCACCACACATCACACTTTCACAAAATGCATGAAGGCATGGTTGAAAATTAGCCGGCTGGCTAAAACCGGCACTTTTACTGAAACGTTGATTAATGTGCACTGTCCCTGTAAAAAAAAAAAAAAAACTCAACTCAGCTTCAAAGTTCCTTTGTGGAGATGGGAGAACCTTCCAGGCCTTTATGTTAGAGTGACCACGCGGAAGCCACTCCTCAGTAAAAGGCACATGACAGCCCGCTTGGAGTTTGCCAAAAAGGCACCTAAGGGACTCTCAGACCATGAAAAACAAGATTCTCTGGTCTGATGAAACCAAGACTGAAGTCTTAGGCCTGAATGCCAAGCATCACGCCTGGAGGAAACCTGGCACCATCCCTATGGTGAAGCATGGTGGAGGCAGCATCATGCTATGGGGATGTTTTTCAGTGACAGGGACTGGGAGATTAGTCAGGATCGAGGCAAAGATTAATAGGTGGGGGGGGGGGGGGTGCAACTCAGTATTAACTTCCAGACTTGTCTCAGTGCTGTTGTGCTGTTTGTTGCTACTTGGCTATCTGACAAACTTTTCAGTTTTTACTTTTAAAACATTTATCAATGTATTAGTTTTTTCCTCACTCAACTTTTTTCATTCAACTTTTTAAGCCCGGATGTTTTATCTGGACATGGTTCTACAGGACCTCCACCAGCCAAAGCTAAGTAGTAACATTAACACTATGCCATCTAATTGCAGTCGCTTTATTCATAATATACAGGATAACTATCGCCTTATGATGAGGAATGCTGTGCTGCAAGCACAGCTTCAGATGCAATTGTTAGGCAAGGGCAATTTAAGAGCAGGAAAGGATGAAACAGCGTCTGTGCCACCAGTAAGTTAGTAGTATAAATCCCCCGCACAGTTCCTTGTAGCCTGACAAATTTCTAATGGCTTCTGGAAAGAAATGATGTCGGGAAACTCAACCGGTGTCGCTCATTCAGCCGACAGAAACTTTCAACCAGTTTTCCCCATTAAGCAACGAGTCGGAGCCAGAGGCCAAGCCTTTCTCAGGTCTCTCCTCCACCCGTTACGGGGTCTGAGCTGCCAAAGCCTCTCACCATTAGCTCTGAACAATTTAAAACCCTAGTCATTGGCAACTCCATTACCCACAATATTAGACAAAAAATAATCATCCATACACTGTTTACCAGGGGTCAGGGCTACCGACGTAAAGGCTAATCTGAAGATGGTGCTGACTAAGGCTAAAACTGGCAAGTGCAGAGAGTAAAGGGATATTGTTATCCACATCAGCACCAACGATGTTGGGATGAAACAGTCAGAGGTCACCAAGTGCAGCATAGCTTCAGTGTGTAAATCATCTAGAAAGATGTGTCGGCATCGAGTAATTGTCTCTGGCCACCTCCCAGTTAGGGGGAGTGATGAGCTCTACAGCAGTCTCACAACTCAATTGCTGGTTGAAAACTGTTTTCTGCCCCTCCCAAAAGATAGAATTTGTAGATAATTGGCCCTCTTTCTGGGACTTACCCACAAACAGGACCAAGCCTGGCCTGCTGAGGAGGGACGGACTCCATCCTAGCTGAAATTATGCTCTCATCTTATCTATGAACTAAGACAGGGCTCCAACTCCCCTAGCTCCACAATGGAATAGGGTGCAGGCCAGGCAGCAGGCTGTTAGCCAGCCTGCCAGCTTAGTGGAGTCTGCCACTAGCACAGTCAGTGTAGTCAGCTCAGCTATCTCCAGTGTCTGTGCCTCAATCTATGTTGAGCAAAACAAAACATGGCGGTGCTCACCTTAGCAATCTCCCTCCTCCATTCCTGCCATTATTGAAAGATCTCATATTAGGGTTACTTAATGTTAGATCCCTCACTTCCAAGGCAGTCATAGTCAATTAACTAATCACTGAACATAATCTTGATATATGATTGGCCTGACTAATGGCCTGACTGATGAATTTACTGTGTTAAATGAGGCCTCTCCTCCTGGTGACACTAGTGACCATATCCCCCGTGCATTCTGCAAAGGAGGAGGTGATGCTAACATTTATGACAGCAAATTTCAATTGACAAAAAATAAATAAAAGACTGCTTTTTTGTCTTTTGAGGCATGAAATCTATGCAGCCTACTTAATCACTTTTAATAGCTACTGGTTACAGGCCACCTGGGAAGTATACAGCGTTCCTCACTGAGTTCCCTGAATTCCTGTCGGACCTTGTAGCCATGGGGGATCATATTCAAATCTTTGGTGACTTTAATACTCACACGGAAAAGTCCACAGACCCACTCCAAAAGGCTTTCGGAGCCATCATGGACTCAGTGGGTTTTGTCCAACATGTCTCTGGACCTACTCATTGCCACAGTCATACCTTGACCTAGTTTGTTCCATGGAATAAAGATTGTGGATCTAAATGTTTTTCCTCATAATCTTGGACTATCGGACCACCATTTTATTATGTTTGTAATCGCAACAACTAATCTGTTCAGATCCCAACCAAGGAGCATCAAAAGTCGTGCTATAAATTCTCAGACAACCCAAAGATTCCTAGATGCCCTTCCAGACTCCCTCCACCTACCAATGGATGTCAGAATACAAAAATCGGTTAACCACCTAACTGAGGATGTTAACTTAACCTTGCATAATACCTAAGATGCAGTCGCACCCCTAAAAACTGAACATTTGTCACAAGACATTTGCTCCCATACAGAATATACCAGGGCCCTGAAGCAACCTTAAGAAATTTGGAACGGAAATTTCCGACTAGCTTGGAAAGACACTATCGTAAACTGGCTGGCTCACTTCTCTCCACTGGGATTCTCTGCCTCTGACCCTATTCAAATCAAATGTTATTTGTCACATGTGCTGAATACAACAGGTGAAATGCTTACACACAAGTCCTTAACCAACAATGCAGTTTTAAGAAAAATAAGTGTTAAGTTAAAAAAATAGATAAGTAAAAAAATTGAAAATAAAAGTAACAAATACTTAAACAGCAGCAGTAAAATAATAATATTGAGGCTATATACAGGGGGTACCGATACAGAGTCAATGTGCGGGGGCACCAGTTAGTCAAGGTAATTGTGGTAATATGCACATGTAGGCAGAGTTAAAGTGACTATGCATAGATAATAAACAGAGAGTGGAAGCAGCGTAAAAGAGGTGGGGGGGAGCAATGCAAATAGTCTGGGTAGCCCTTTGATTAGCTTATGGCTTGGGGATAGAAGCTCTTAAGAAGCCTTTTGGACCTAGACTTGGCACTCCGAGGCCGCTTGCTCGCTTTAAGGCGGGAGTATCGTCAGACACAGTGTCCTCCAACCCACCCCTGTCTCAGTCGCCAGTATCTATGCTGCCGGGAGTTAGGGTCAGTCTGTTATATCTGGTATAATTTTCCTGTCTTATCTGGTGTCCTGTGTGAATTTAAGTAGGCTCTGTCTAATTCAGTCTCTCTCCCGCTCTCATTCCACTCCCGGAGGACTTGAGCCCTAAGATCATGCCTCAAGACTACCTGGCCTGATGATTCCTAGCTGTCCTCAGTCCGCTTGGTCATTCTGCTCCTCCAGTTTTAACTGTTCCGCATGCGGCTAGGGAACCCTAACCTGTTCACTGGACGTGCTACCTTGTCCTGGACCTGCTGTTTCCGATTCTCTCTCTACCACACCTGATGTCTCAACCTCTGAATGCCTGGCTATGAAAAGCCAACTGACATTTACTCCTGAGGTATTGAATTGTTGCACCCTCTACAACCACTGTGATTATTATTTGATCCTGCTGGTCATCTATGAACGCTTGAACATCTTGAAGAACAATCTGGCCTTAAATAGCAATGTACTCTTATAATCTCCACCCGGCACAGCCAGAAGAGGACTGGCCACCCCTCAGAGCCTGGCTCCTCTCTAGGTTTTTTCCTAGGTTCCTACCATCATGCTTCTACATCTGCATTGCTTGCTGTTGTGGGTTTTAGGCTGGGTTTATGTACAGCACTTTGTGACATCTGCTAATGTAAAAAGGGCTTTATAAATACATTTGATTGATTGATTAATGTTTTGTACACTCGGTGTATGTTCTGTGTTCTAGATTCACTATAGCATGTTGTTCTACGTTGAAGACTCACTGTAAATTGTATTTTTATGTTCCAGTAACTGTAGCTTGTCGTTCTACGTTCTGTGTTCTAGACTCACTGTAGCTTGTCGTTCTACGTTCTGTGTCCTATACTCACTGTAGCTTGTCATTCTATGTTTTTGTTCTAGAGACTCACTGTAGCGTGTCATTATGTTTTATGTTCTACACTCACTGTAGCTTCGAGTTCCATGTTCTGTGTTCTAGACTCACTGTAGCTTGTCGTTCTCTCTCATCAGCTCCTGCAACAGGCTCCTGAGGCTGGTCTCAGAGCAGGAGGAGCCTGTCCTGACCCCGGCCAAGTCTTTTGCATGCTGAGGAGAAGAACTCATACTCCCAGGGTACTTTGTCTCCAGCCCAGATCCCCCTGCCCCAGCCTTATGGGCTGAGGAGAGGTGCTGCTGTAGCAACAGGTTCTCCTGGCGCAGCCGACAGATCTCTCTCTGGAGGCTGACCACCAACTTCTCACGCAGGTCCTGGTGTAGAAATATGATGAGTAGAATGGATATTATAGAAATGGAATGGATTTTCTAGAATCAATATTCTAGAATGGCTAGAATGTATATTCTAGAATTGGTAGAAGGGAATTTGTAGATTGTATTGAAGGGATATTCTACAACTAAAATAAATAGAAAGGATTTTCTAGAATGGGTAGAAAGGATGTTTTAAAACTAAAAGGTTAAGTTACCCTCTTGACCATGGGTCTATTCTTGATCCTTTTGGCTCTGCTGGAGTATCGAAGTGTGTTCAGGGTCTCCTGGAGATTGCCCAGGGTGGGAGACACACACGCAATCTAGGACAACATATACACCAGATTATTTTGGGGACAAGCCCACAGACGTAAAGATTTTTTTAAATACACACACAAACTATAGATCTACAATACCATGAGAGTGATACCAGATCCTCCCAGCGAATCAGAGAGCAGCTTGGTGAGTTTACTGTCGCGGTAGGGAATATGGCCATTCCTCTTAATAGGATCCACCAGAGACGAGATACACTTCCCTGTAGAACACACGCGCGCAGACACACACACACACATACACACATTCAAACATTTGGGGTCACTTAGAAATGTCCTTGTTTTTGAAAGAAAAGCCCATTTTTTGTCCATTAAAATAACATCAAATTGATCAGAAATACAGTGTAGACATTATAAATTACTATTGTAGCTGGAAACTGCAACTTTTTTTATGGAACATCTACACAGGCGTACAGAGGCCCACTATCAGCAACAATCACTCCTGTGTTCCAATGGCACGTTGTGTTAGCTAATTAAAGTTTATCATTTTAAAAAGCTAATTGTTCATTAGAAAACCCTTTTGCAATTACATTAAAACATCTGAAAACTGTTGTCCTGATAAAAGAACCAATAAAACTGGCCTTCTTTAAACTAGTTGAGTATCTGGAGCATCAGCAATTGTGGGTTCGATTACAGGCTCAAAATGGCCAGAAACAAATACTTTCTTCTGAAACTCGTCAGTCTGTTCTTGTTCTCAGAAATTAAGGCTATTCCATGTGAGAAATTGGCAAGAAACTGAAGATCTCGTACAACGCTGTGTACTACTCCCTTCACAGAACAGCACAAACTGCCTCTAACCAGAATAGAAAGAGGAGTGGGAGGCCCCGGTGCACAACTGAGCAAGAGGACAAGTACATTAATGTGTCTCATTTGAGAAACAGACGCCTCACTGGTCCTCAACTGGCAGTTTCATTAAATAGTACCCGCAACACACCAATCTCAACATCAACAGTGAAGAGGAGACAACGGGATACTGGCCTTCTAGGCAGAGTTGCAAAGAAAAAGCTATATCTCAGACTGGCCAATAAAAATAAAAGATCGTCAAAAGAACACAGACACTGGACAGAGGAACTCTGCCTAGAAGGCCAGCATCCCGGAGTCTCCTCTTCACTGTTGACATTGAGGGTTTGCGGGTATTATTTAATGAAGCTGCCAGTTGAGGACTTGTGAGGCATCTGTTTCTCAAACGAGACACTCTAATGTACTTGTCCTCTTGCTTAGTTGTGCACCGGGTTCTCCCACTCCTCTTTCTATTCTGGTTAGAGACAGTTTGCACGGTTCTGTGAGGGGGTGTTGTACTATACAAAGCGTTGTACGACATCTTCAGTGTCTTGCCAATTTCTCGCATGGAATAGCCTTCATTTCTCAGAACTTTGTTTCTGGCCATTTTGAGCCTGTAATCGAACCCACAAATGCTGATGCTCCAAATTCTCAACTGGCCTAAAGAAAACTAGTTTTATTGCTTCTTTAACAGTTTTCAGCTCTGCTAACACAATTGCAAAAGGGTTCTCTAATGATGAATTAGCCTTTTAAAATGCTAAACTTGGATTAGCTATCACAACGTGCCATTGGAACACAGGAGTGATGGTTGCCTAATAATGGGCCTCTGTACGCCTATGTAGATAATACATACAAAAATCAGCCGTTTCCAACTACAATAGTCATTTACAACATTAACAATATCTACACTGTGTTTCTGATCAATTTCATGTTATTTTAATGGACAAAAAATGGGCTTTTCTTTCAAAAACAAGGACATTTCTAAGTGACCCCAAACCTTGAACGGTAGTGTACATGCATACATACATAACATTACACACAGACAACAATAAGCATTCAAACACACACACAAAAACAACGATGCTCAAACACACATTGACACGCACACTGAAAACACACACACAACAGTAACATTGGTACCCAGAGTGAGCAGACTGCGGTTGATGTTGCCTGTCTCTTCCAATAATTCCTCTATAGAGTCTCCCTCTCTCACCCTCTCACTGCCTGCCAGGTCTACTACGCACAGCTTCCCCTGGGTTGACATGCCCTGGCAGAGAGAAGGAGGGGGAGAGAGAGAGAAAGAGAAGTGCGGAAGAAAAGGGGTAACTCTCTCCACCCAGCCTTGCTAGATCTACCATTGAGACAGAGGGAGCCTGTGTGTGTGTGTGTGTGTGTGTGTGTGTGCGCGTGTGTGTGTGTGTGTGTGTGTGTGTGTGTGTGACTGGTGTGAGATGGCTAGCTATTTAGTGGTGCGCGCTAGTAGCGTTTCAATTGGTGACGTCACTCGCTCTGAGACCTTGAAGTCGTTGTTCCCCTTGCTCAGTGGAGGCAGATGTTGATGTGTTCAAAGGGTCCCTGGTTTGAACCCAGGTTGGTGCAAGGAGATGGACGAATAACAAGACTGTTACATTGGTGCTGTGACCTTGATCAATCAGTTGGAATCTGCCCAGCTGATGGGGTTGCTGCAGAGAAGGAGGAGGTCTAATGGGGGTGAGTGTAACTGGTGTGAAAAAGCTAACTAATTAGCGGTGCGCACTAGTAGCGTTTCAGTCGGTGACATCACTGACTCTGATACCTTGAAAAAGTTGTTTCCTTTGCACTGCAAAGGCTGCAGCTTTTGTGGAGCTATGGGTAACAATGCTTTGTGGGAGGCAAGTGTTGTGTTCAGAGGGTCTCTGGTTTGAGGCAAGGAGAGGGACGGAAGACTGTGTGCGTGTACCTTGATGTGGACAGTTAGGATGGAGTGACTACGGCTGGAATGTTCATTCTGGGAGTGAGAGGAGCTCTGTCTGTTCTGCATCCCTGGGGGAGAGAAATAGGGGGTACAAATTAACTATTACACTAAGGGAAAGAGATAGGGGGGTACAAATGTAACTATTACACTGGGGGAGAGAGATGGGGTTACAAATGTAACTATTACACTGAGGGAGAGAGATGGGGGGGTACAAATGAACTATTACACTAAGGGAGAGAGATGGGGGGGTACAAATTAACTATTACACTGAGGGAGAGAGATGGGGGGGTACAAATGAACTGTTACACTAAGGGAGAGAGATGGGGGGTAAAAATGAACTGTTACACTTAGGGAGAGAGATGGGGGGGGGGGTACAAATTAACTGTTACACTGAGGGAGAGAGATGGGGGTAAAAAATTAACTGTTACACTGAGGGAGAGAGATGGGGGGGTACAAATTAACTGTTACACTGAGGGAGAGAGATGGGGGGTAAAAATGAACTGTTACACTAAGGGAGAGAGATGGGGGGATACAAATTAACTGTTACACTGAGGGAGAGAGATGGGGGGTAGAAAATTAACTGTTACACTGAGGGAGAGAGATGGGGGGGTACAAATTAACTGTTACACTAAGGGAGAGAGATGGGGGTGTACAAATTAACTGTTACACTGACGGAGAGAGATGGGGGATAGAAATTAACTTTTATCCCGAGGGAGAGAGATGGGGGGGTACAAATGAACTGTTACACTAAGGGAGAGAGATGGGGGGGTACAAATGAACTGTTATCCTGAGGGAGAGAGATGGGGGGTAAAAATGAACTGTTATCCTGAGGGAGAGAGATGGGGGTAAAACATTAACTGTTACACTGAGGGAGAGAGATGGGGGGTGCAAATGAACTGTTATACTAAGGGAGAGAGATGGGGGGGTACAAATGAACTGTTACATTGAGGGAGAGAGATGGGGGGTACAAATTGACTGTTACACTAAGGGAGAGAGATGGGGGGGGGTACAAATTAACTGTTACACTAAGGGAGAGAGATGGGGGGGGTACAAATTGACTATTACACTAATGGAGAGCGATGGGGGGGTACAAATGAACTGTTACACTGAGGGAGAGAGATGGGGGGGTACAAATTAACTGTTACACTGAGGGAGAGAGATGGGGGGAGTACAAATGAACTGTTACGCTAAGGGAGAGAGATGGGGGGGCTACGAATTAACTGTTACACTGAGGGAGAGACATGGGGGGGCTACAAATTAACTGTTACACTGAGGGAGAGCGGTGGGGGGTATAAATGAACTGTTATCCTGAGAGAGAGAGATGGGGGGGGTCCAAATGAACTATTACACTAAGGGAGGGAGATGGGGTTACAAATTAACTGTTATCTTGAGGGAGAGAGATGGGGGGTAAAAATGAACAGTTATCCTGAGGGAGAGAGATGGGGGGGTACAAATTAACTAATACGCTGAGGGAGAGAGATGGGGGGGTAAAAATGAACTGTTATCCTGAGGGAGAGAGATGGGGGGGTACAAATGTACTATTACACTAGGGGAGAGAGATGGGGGGGTAAAAAATGAACTGTTATCCTGAGGGAGAGAGATGGGGGGTACATATTAACTGTTACACTAAGGGAGATAGATGGAGGGGGGGTAGAAATTAACTATTACACTAAGGGAGAGAGATGGGGGGGGGTAGAAATTAACTATTACACTAAGGGAGAGAGATGGGGGGGGGTACAAATTAACTATTACACTAAGGGAGAGAGATGGGGGGGTACAAATTGACTATTACACTAAGGGAGAGAGATGGGGGGGGGTACAAATTAACTGTTACACTAAGGGAGAGAGATGGGGGGGTACAAATGGACTATTACACTAAGGGAGAGACATGGGGGGGTACAAATTAACTGTTACACTGAGGGAGAGAGGTGGGGGGTATAAATGAACTGTTATCCTGAGGGAGAGAGATGGGGGGGTACAAATTAACTGTTACACTGACGGAGAGAGATGGGGGATAAAAATGAACTGTTAAACTGATAGATAGAGATGAGGGAGTACAAATTAACTGTTACACTGAGGGAGAGAGATGGGGGTAAAAATGAACTGTTTTCCTGAGGGAGAGAGATGGGTGGGTACAAATTAACTATTACACCGAGGGAGAGAGATGGGGGGTAAAAATTAACTGTTACACTTAGGGAGAGAGATGGGAGGGGGTACAAATTAACTGTTACACTGAGGGAGATAGATGGAGGGGTACAAATTAACTGTTACACTGAGGGAGATAGATGGAGGGGGGGTAGAAATGAACTATTACACTAAGGGAGAGAGATGGGGGGGGGTAGAAATTAACTATTACACTAAGGGAGAGAGATTGGGGGGTACAAATGAACTATTACACTGAGGGAGAGAGATGGGGGGTACAAATGAACTATTACACTAAGGGAGAGAGATGGGGGTTACAAATTAACTATTACACCGAGGGAGAGAGATGGTGGGGGGTACAAATTAACTATTACACTGGGGGAGAGAGATGGGGGGGTACACATGAACTGTTACACTAAGGGAGGGAGATATGGGGGTACAAATTAACTGCTACACTCAGGGAGAGAGATGGGGGGTAAACATAAATGTTTACAATGAGGGAGGGAGATAAGGGGGTACAAATGAACTGTTACACTACGGGAGAGAGATAGGGGGGACAAATGACATCTTTACATGGGAGGTAAGAAGATTTTGCAATTTTACAGATTCTGCACATGTTTCCTTAGGGTGGAGAAACATTTTGGCCATGTTAATATGATCTGTGAGAATGACTAACAAAATCAATGTGGCCCGTCTAAGCAGTCGCTTATGTCCCTTTTTCATCGGCCGCCCCTGAGCACACACACCAGGACAAAAAGTCTTAGTGGCGCAGGCAGAGACAGAAAAATAACATTATTTTTGTGGTGTAGCAATGGAGAAAATAATCAGATAAATGTATCTCCCTCACCTCCCTCCAGTATTCTCATGAAGCTGTCCAGGTTGTGGAACTCTACTACTGACAGGTTCTCTACGTAGAACCCTTGGGTTCTGCTGCCGCGCACTGCCAACGAGTATGGCAGACATGGGTTCAGCAGGTCATGCACCTAGATAGATACACACAAGTGGACTTTGAACACACAGTTACTATTGTGTGTGTGTGTTTGTGTGTAACTCGTGTGTGTGTGTGGGTGTCTACCATACCATACATACCTGTTCATTATAGATCTCCAGGTATGAGGCATAGAGGTGAAAGCCCTCCTCTGATTGGCCAGCCAGCTGAAGAAGGTATGACAGAGAACGCTGCATTAGACCTGCCAGCAAGGCGTCATGAGAGCCCTCCAAGAACTGGAGGAGAGGAAGCCAGGAAAGGGTGAGAGGTCAAGTACAGACGTAAGGAAATAGGGAAGGATGCATTTCTTTAAGAAGTTTAAAAGATCCTCTGAAGACAGGAGTCATGCTTCAGCTCATAGTCTCTGTCCTTTTTTTTTAACGATCAACTGTTTAACATAATTATATTTTTGTTGAAACAAAATGACGAATGTAGGCAAGACTCTGTCTTTGTCCTTACTAACTACTGGATGAACAGGGGTATTACTGACCCTTGTTCAGAGCCGACTTAGCTAGTATGAGGAAGCTACCTCTTAGTACTGACCAGAGAGTGTGGCCCAGTGATGGTGTATGTTTTTCCTGACCCTGTCTGTCCAAAGGCAAACACAGTACAGCAGAACCTGCCATAGAGAACAACAGATGAACAGATTAAGATGATGGTGTCCCTAGTCATTCAACTGTTGTTTCTGCATTGTGTGGCAAAATGAGATTTTGAACTAGCTTGCTAGTGAGTGACTCCAAAGACTAGAAGTAGTGTGTGTCGCCTCCGGCAAAGTTGCACTACAAAATAATTTATATTTTTATTTGATATATTCTTAGACCTTCTCTGAAGGCTTTGAAGGCCCTGACGGTATGCAACCGCTACCAACTCACAAGCTATGATGTGTGTTTGACTACAACATTTTCTCCTGAACAACTGCACTACCCATGAGCCTCCCGACTGTCTCTCACCCCTGGACCGCCATGTCTATGAGACGAGTCATGCCACACTCTTGAAACATGGCATGCTGGGAACTCTCCGGGCCCAGGACCACATCAAACACAAACGCCCTCTCCTGCCCCGACGCACCCACCTGGGAGAAAGGATGTGTGATTGAGGGATGACTGAGTGAAAGGAGAGCCAAGGGAGAGAGGGTGTGTGAGAGAGAAGGATGAGAGAGAGAAGAGAATGTGTGGGAGAGAGAAGGATGAGAGAGAGAAGAGGATGTGTGAGAGAGAGAAGGGAGAGAGAGAAGAGGATGTGAGAGAGAGAAGAGGATGTGAGATAGAGAAGAGGATGTGAGAGAGAAGGATGAGAGACATAAGAGGATGTGAGAGAGAAGAGGATGTGAGAGAGAAGGATGAGAGAGAGAAGAGGATGTGGGAGAGAGAAGGATGAGAGAGAGAGAAGAGGATGTGAGAGAGAGAAGAGGATGTGAGAGAGATAATAGGATGTGAGAGAGAGAAGAGGATGTGAGAGAGAGAAGGATGAGAGAGAGAAGAGGATGTGAGAGAGAGAAGAGGATGTGAGAGAGAGAAGGATGTGAGAGAGAGAAGAGGATGTGAGAGAGAGAAGAGGATGTGAGAGAGAAAGATGAGAGAGAGAAGATGATGTGAGAGAGAGAAGGATGAGAGAGAGAAGGATGAGAGAGAGAAGGATGAGAGAGAAAAGAGGATGTGTGAGAGAGAAGGATGAGAGACAAAAGAGGGCATGATGTGTGTTCATGTGCTTTTCGGCATCACCAGTAGACTGTGTTGGTCTGGACAGTAGACGATGGTCTCATCTCCCCTGTTATGCTCATCTTCAGTCAGTGGCCTTACCCTGTACACACACACAAACAGACACAATAGCTCACCAATAGCTCATCACTACACACATACAGTAGTGATGAATAATAAGATACCTGACGGCCACGATAACGTTGGACTCCACCTGTATCTCGGTCCTCTGCTTCTCTCTTTCTGGCACCTGGCTGGAGAAGGAGCGTTACATTATACTAAACATTTTCCCCATCCCTCCCCCTCTTCATTTAGCTTTAGCTGATGTTCTTACATAGAGAGACTTCGCAATACCTATGTTGTTGTGCTTTGGAAAGTGCAATTGTCAAAATATAAACAACTGCAGTGCAAACTCTGGAATGCTAAATGTGGGCCCCATTCTAGTAGAATGGGCTACATAGTGGTTCAATTACATCAGACTGATCTACAACATGTAATAATCCTTTTACAGCCAATGGAAGGAAGGAGTGGCCAGAATCAGACTGGACCTGTCCCAGTCCACTACAAACCGGTTCTTACTGGTTGGTTTGGTGTTGGTGAAGTGGGTTAGCCCCAGGTTGGATACAGTCCTGACCTGCTGGTCTCCTCCTCCTGCCCCTCATATCCCCCTGAGACACAGACACTCTTCTGTCTCTCTGTTCTCTACTTCCAAACATCTTATGTGACATCACAATCTCATGATAGAACACTAAACACAAAGGGAGGATAGCACAGTAGAATTAGAATGCATTTATAATTTGTATCTAGAATTGTGGAGTAGAATTAACTTCACTAGACACACTAATTTACAGAACCATTTAAATCATTGCCCAGCCTTTCTGCTCGGTGCTTTCTGATGTCTTTGCTCAGCTGAAGTCAGAAGTGATGAGGAAATAGGGCAACTCTTGAAGGGCAATGGAAGCTGATAAAATATATTATTTCAAAATAACTGCTTCTGTACGGTTGTGGCTAGATGGAGTAAAGCATTTTAGCTAAGCCTAACCTATTTCCTAACCTTAACATAATTCTCATAACCTGCTACATTAATTATCCTAACCTGCTATGTTAATTATCCTAACCTGCTACGTTAAATCTCCATCTAGCCACAACCTTAGCAGCCTTTAGTTCTGAGAAAGCATCACCACACCGGTTTAAAGATCGAAGAATGAAGGAGGATTTTATATTATGGGATATTGGCATAGAGAATGATAGAGATATCACCTTTATATATGTCCCATTATGGTGTCTGTGAGCGCACGGGCAGTGCCATTGAGCCAATCGCCATTTTGAAGTCGTCAATTTTCGTCTTCTAATATTTCCATGAGTTGGCAAACAAACTGAAACAAACTGCATACTGCCACCTAGAGTGTGATGTTTAAACAGGTATAAAGCCAAGGTTGGGAATTTACTGTCACCTAAAGTTCTGGAACGTTTGCTCACAAGTATAATTCATTGGCTGATCCCTCCTGATGACCATGGACTCATGTGATCCTTTCATAACCCATAGAAAGTCCAACCCAGTTGACTACTTTAAAATGGTGGTTGCCCTCAATGGAAATGTCCATGCCAAAATGTTTTTTATTATCCATCTAGAGTCCTCTAACTCTATTGATATTGGTAAATGAGTTAGACATGCTTAGAAGTTGCATGCATCAACCAATGGTTGCGTGCCATGTCATCAACTGTGTCATGGATAGTCTGATTGCTACAACATATGATGTGGTTAGCTGATATGTAAACTACCTATCCAGGTGTTGTAAGATCTTGTAACATCTAAACAGTGGAACGCGACCATTGACACCAATTAGGTTTGGTTTTATAGCCTAATCCCATTGTGATTACGTCATATGGGTCCAGGGACCAATTTTGAACCTGATTTTTCTAAGTGGGATGGAAAAGTCGAAGTGTGTTCCTTGGGACGCCCAACTCTGACATCATCTCACTGAAGTTGAAATTTTAAATGGTAAATTCTAATTGGGATTCTTGGGACGACCATTCCCTAAACCCTAACCCTTACCCTTACCTATAAACCTAACCATAAATCTTACCTAACCCTAACCTTAACCCTTACCCTGTTTTACATTTCAACTTCAAAGAGGTGATATCAGATTTGGGTCGTCCAAAGCATCCCACTTCGGTAGATGCCACAAGAATGACTTAAGTTCCTCTCTTCACTTCAGTTTGTCCTAAATTCATGAAGAGCGAGGTAACGACAGTGATCCCTTCCATTTTCTCAGTTTGAGCTTGAGTCAGAGCACAGATAGAACATGTTTCAGCAGATGTATTAATTTGAAGCATCTGGTTGGCGTTTCCACTCACCACCAAATATGGTTATGAGAGGAAGCCCAGTGGCTGGCAGTGGGAGAAGATCGAGCAAGATAGATTTTGGCTGACATTATGCGAATTTCCTCATCAATGAAACGTTTGATCACAATACAGTTTTCTGTTTCCTAAACTAAACTCAGCAAAAAAAGAAATGTCCTCTCACTGTCAACGGCATTAATTTTCAGTAAACTTAACATGTGTAAATATTTGTATTAACATAACAAGATTCAACAACTGAGACATAAACTGAACAAGTTCCACAGACATGTGACTAACAGAAATTGAATAACGTGTCCCTGAACAAAGTAGGGGGGTTAAAATCAAAAGTAACAGTCAGTATCTGGTGTGGCCACCAGCTGCATTAAGTCACGCACAGAACAAGCAGTATGGCTGGTGGCATTGTCATGCTGGAGGGTCATGTCAGGATGAGCCTGCAGGAAGGGTACCACATGGGGGAGGAGGATGTCTTCCCTGTAACACACAGCATTGAGATTGCCTGCAATGACAACAAGCTCACATCGCCCCAGACCATGATGGACTCTCCACCTCCAAATCGATCCCGCTCTAGAGTACAGGCTCTTTTCTTAGGTCTTGCTTCCTGTATCCTTGGTCTGTGGAACAACTCCAATACGACCTCTGCCGCTGTTTGTTGTTTTAACAAAAATAAAACACATAAACAAGAACTCGTGAGTATTGATTCAATTAACAATTATTTCTAATCACTTTATATGCTAATATATACAGAACCTCCTTCTGAAGTGTTTTCTTACCAGAGCAAGGTTACTGGAGACCTGTGGGTGCTGGGTAGGCTGTGGGGTGGAAGTTGTGGCAAGGGTAGAGATCACTGTGGGAGTGAAGCCAACAGCTCGAGCCAGAATGGTTGCTTATGGAATACGGATGGATAATTCTGGGTGGTGTTTATTTGTAAAGGACCACAGGAGGCGGCCGGTAGCTGGGTCAGGGGCAGACAGAAGGTAATACACAGGGGGTCAAAAAAGGTAACAGTACAGGTTGATGACAGGAAATCCCGATAGGCAAAAGTACAGGCAGGGAATAGGTAAAAAAAAAAAAGGCATCGTTAGTGAGGATGGCCAAAACTATGATATACGGGAAACACAGCGCTCCAAAAATAAATGTGTATCAACACAAACAATAGCTCACAATGGTGGGGTGCAAAGAACTGAACTAAATAGTGTGTGTAAATGGCATACAGGTGTGTGAACAGGTGATTAGGATCTGGAGAGTGAACTGCGTTCAGGGGATCGATGTGTTTGAGAGTGTGAGTTGGAAGCAGACGTTACAGCTCTCACATTTTTCACGTTTTTTACAAAAGGATAAATTTGGAGTTAGACAAACTTGGATTTTTAGGCAGGTACATATGCAGGATGCTACCCTCCACAGCATTGCCATAGCTCCAGATCAAAACTTCAGACCTACAACCTAATTTTGACCAAAATAACCGGAGAGATTACCAAGGTTTTCTTTTTCCAAGCTATGCTCTAGCAAACAAACAGCAGAGACCTGAGGAAACCATTCCAACCTGGAACTGAGTGAGTAGTGTTTGGTCAGATGTTATTTTGAAAGACAAAAAGAAAAATGAAAAAAAATGAAAAATAAAGTACATGACATGGGCCTCCCGGGTGGCACAGTGGTCTAGGGCACTGCATCGCACCAGGCTCTGTTGCAGCCGGCCGCGACCGGGAAGGCCCAGGGGGCGACGGACAATTGGCCTAGCATCGTCGGGTTAGGGAGGGTTTGGCCGGTAGGGATATCCTTGTCTCATTGCGCACTAGCGACTCGTGTGGCGGGCCGGGCGCAGTGCACGCTAACCAGGTCTCCAGGTGCACAGTGTTTCCTCCGACACATTGGTGCGGCATTTTGCTATTTGCCTCATGACTCCTGAATACTTTGTTGACTACAAAATTTCCCCCAACCGTGGGACAGACTTTGTTTGTTCCCACATTTGGGACTCTGACTCTCTATTGGTTACACTAACTTTTGGCCTCACATCTTATTCTAACCACCTCTCGCCATCTTTGCATTCATGTTACCTGATGAAATATGACTATGACGTTGAAAACCGGGAACTCCAAGAAGTTAAGATGGCTCTGCAGGAGTGGAAGCACTGGCTGGAACATCCATTTTTGGTTTGGACTGACCATAAGAATTTAGAATACCTCCACACTGCCAAGCGCCTTAACTCAAGGCAAGCCCGTTGGGCCCTGTTATTTACCAGGTTCAATTTCACCATCTCCTACTGCCCAGGGTCCAAAAATGTGAAGCCGGACTCCCTTTCCCGCCTGTACAGTTCCGCTGCCACACCCTCTGAATCAGAGACCATCCTCCCTGCCTCATGTTTGGCTGCTTCGGTTGTCTGGGGTATTGAGGCTCTGATCTGCAAAGCACAATGTTCCCAGCCGGACCCTGGGGGACCGGATGTTCATTCCTGATTCGGCACGGCCTCAAGTCCTAGAATGGCTCACTCCCACAGCCTTACCTGTCATCCTGGTGCTCGTCGTACCCTGGCTTTCCTCCAACAATGCTTCTGGTGGCCCACCATGGCTCCTGATGTCTCGGCATTAGTCGAGACATCATCTTGCTCAAAGCAAGATTCCGTGGCAAGTTCTGTCTGGCCTCCTTCAGCCACTCCCTGTTCCTCATTGCCCCTGGTCCCATATTTCCCTTTTTGCTAGTCCTCCCTGTTTTGACCCCTGCCTGCCTCTACTCTGAACCTGCCTGCCTGACCATACTGCCTGTCCTGACCTCAAGCCTGCCTGCCACCCTGTACTTCCTGGACTCTGATCTTGTTATGATAATTTGCCTGTCCACGACCATTCTCTGGCCTGCCCCTTGGATTATAATAAATATCAGAGACTCTAACCATCTGCCTCCCGTGTCTGCATCTGGGTCTCGCCCTGTGCCCTTATAATGTTGTTGTCTCTCTTTATGTATTGTTGTGTTGTCTCTCTTGCTGTGATGTGTGTTGTCTCTCTTGTTGTGATGTGTGTTTTGTCCTATATTTATATTGTATTTTTCATTTTTAAACTGCAGGCCCCCGTCCTCGCAGGAGGCCTTTTGGTAGGCCGTCATTTTAAATAAAAATGTGTTCTCAACTGACTTGCCTAGTTAAATAAAGGTTAAATAAAGGTTATAAAAATAGTGAGGACGCTCGTTAGCTAACTGGACTAGCCAGTGCCTAAATTACGGCTAGAGACAAATGATCAGCCATTGGTGGGAGGCATCTTTCCCATAACATATTACTACTTAGCTCAAAAACAACAACAAACATTTCTAAACAAGCTTAAGGCTTTCCTACATGTATATAAAACATAAAATAATGGATGAAACTTTATTGGACTATATCTAACAAAATGTAGAAATGTCAAATTTGATACATTTATCTTAAAATGATTTTGATGGAATGACTTTATGATACAGATTCAACTTCTTGCCCCATAGTACCCTAATGTTAGCTGCACATGAAGATATTGACTAATAAAACTCTATGTAGTAGGTTCTTGTAAATTAAATAAAAATACAGTACCAGTCAAAAGTTTGGACGCACCTATTTATTCCAGGATTTATTTTATTTGTATTATTTTCTACATTGTAGAATAATAGTGAAGACATCCAAACTATGAAATAACACATATGGAATCATGTATTAACCAAAAAAGTGTTAAACAAATCAAAATATATTTGAGATTTGAGATTCTTCAAAGTAGCCACCCTTTGCCTTTATGACAACTTTGCTCTTTGTATTATGTCAACCAACTTCATGAGGTAATCACCTGGAAAGCATTTCATTAACATGTGTGCCTTGTTAAACATTAATTTGTGGAATTTCTTTCCTTTTTAATGTGTTTGAGGCAAATAGTTGTGTTGTGACAAGGTAGGAGTGGTATATGGAAGATAGCCCTATTTGGTAAACGACAAAGTCCATGTTATGGCAGGAACAGCTCAAATAAGCAAAGAGAAATGACAGTCCATCATTACTTTAAGAAATGAAGGTCAGTCAATCCGGAACATTTCAAGAACTTTGAAAGTTTCTTCAAAAAGTGCAGTCACAAAAACCATCAAGCGCTATGATGAATCTGGCTCTCATGAGGACCACCACAGGAAAGGAAGACCCAGAGTTACCTTTGCTTCAGAGGATAAGTTCATTAGAGTTAACTGCACCTCAGATTGCAGCCTAAATAAATGCTTCATGGAGTTCAAGTAAAAGACACATCTCAACATCAACTGTTCAGAGGAGACTGCCTGAAGCAGGCTTTCATAATAAAATTGCTGCAAAGAAACCACTACTAAAGGACACCAATAATAAGAAGAGACTTGCTAGGGCCATGAAACACAAGCAATGGATATTAGCCTGATGGAAATCTGTCCTTTGGTCTGATGAGTCCTATTTTGTTATTGTTGGTTCCATCCGCCGTGTCTATGTGAGACGCAGAGTAGGTGATTTATTTAGAATTCAAGGCACACTTAACCAGCATGGCTACCACAGCATATTGCAGCGATACCCCATTCCATTTAGTTTGGGTTAGTGGGACTATCATTTGTTTTTCAACAGGACAATGACACAACACACCTCCAGGCTGTGTAAGGGCTATTTGACCAAAAAAGGAGAGTGATGGAGTGCTGCATCAGATGACCTGGTCTCCACAATCACTCGACCTTAACCCATTTGGGATCGTTTGGTGTCACGCCCTGATGTGTTTCACCTGTCTTGTGCTTGTCTCCCCATTATCCCCTGTGTACTTATACCTGTCTTCTATGTTTGTCTGTTGCCAGTTCGTTTTGTTCATCAAACCTACCAGCGTTTTCCCCTTGCTCCTGTCTTGTCTATAGTTTCTGTTTTCTAGTTTTCCCGGTTTTGACCTTTCTGCCTGCCCTGACCCTGAGCCAACCTGCTATCCTGTACCTTTGCCCCACTACTCTGGATTACCAAACTCTGCCTGACATGACCCTGAGCCTGCCTGTACCTTTGCCTGCCTGTGTTCGATTTAATAAACTTTTGTTACTTCAACACTGTCTGCACCTGGGTCTTACCTTCAAACCTGATCGTTTGGGATGAGTTGGACCACAGAGTGAAGGACAAGTAGCCAACAAGTGCTCAGCTTACGTGGGAACTCCTTCAAAAAAGCATTCCAGGTGAAGCTGGTTGAGTGAATGCCAAGAGTGAGTGTGCAACGCTGTCATCAAGGCAAAGGGTTGGCTTACTTTGAAGAATCTAAAATCTAAAATATATTTTGATTTGTTTAACTCTTATTTGAGTACAACATGATTCCATGTGTGTTTTTTCATAGTTTTGATGTCTTCACTATTATTCTACAATGTTGAAAATAAAGAGAAACATTGAATAAGTCGGTGTGCCCAAACTTTTGACTGGTACTTTATGATGATCGATTAAGGATAAATACATCTTCATAATCCCGACCTCAGTGGTTACAGCCTACAATCTATTATCCCACGCGTTAGTGGGTGAGAGGCTGTAAACACAAAATATGTCTATCGCTCAAGATTTCTTAGTCTTATTTCAGTTTGTATAATGTTAAATATCACTGTGTGACTTATTACTATTAAGGCTCTAATGGGATTCAAACTCATGGTCTCCCGTTTACTAGACAGCCAATTTAAGCAACTAAGTCATAGCACCACATAATATGAAGTGATATTAACAGCATATGCATCATGCACTACGAGTTTACAGATTCGTTATGATTTTATTTGTAGGCTAGTTTGGGATCTAGTATTTATACAATCAAACCAATACTATGGAACAATATTTGATTGAATAAAATACAATAGCGTAATCATAAACTGCTTGTATATAAAACAATTGCTAGCTAATAGGCCAAGAATGCGTGTTCATGTCTCCATAGACCTCTATTCACATATGATTATAATTCTTATATATCTATAACTATTAACAATAATTTGCATTTTTTTATATTTTACCCTTTGTAAAAACTCAGCTGAGAATATAATCGATCATAGCAGTTGAAACCTCCAAATCAGTCAAATTCAAGTCGTCGAGATCCTGCTTGTAGAACTCAGGCAGGTCTTCTGAAATGTCAGCTTTCTGGCTCCAACAGGTGGCGAAGCTGAAGTACTGCATTGGCATGTTGTGTGCATGCAAGCACTGGTCAGATGCGCCACTTTGGCTCTCGGAGATGGCGTGTTGCCACTGCGTGTCCCCGGCAAAAGCCTCATAGACACTGAGTCCCTCTGAAAACTCCCAAGTACTCTGTGTCGCTTTACACTGCAACGCTTCATTGTTATAATACCCTAAATGCAGGCTCTGAATACTGCCCAGTGGGTAGCCCGTGGCCTGGTCTCTGGGGGTTGGAGAGGTAGGCAGTGGCAGGAACATTGGCCGACTCCCTGGCACACAGCCTGAAGAAAGCTTGGAGGCCTTGGCTATACCTGGGGAAGTGTAGCGAGGAGGCGGAGATGTGTATTGGCGAGGTGGGGAAGGATAGGGGGGAGGCATGGTCGTGGGGTTAGGGGTTGGAGCGCAGGGGAACTGTGGAACTGAACGGTCAATTGCTGGTGGTAATTGGTCTTCTTGTGGTTTCTTGTTCTTGAAGTAGCGCGCACGGCGATTTTGGAACCACACCTGAGAAAGAGGTAGATCAAGTTGTTAGGTTGGATGCTTTGTTTGCAATCTCTCTCTCTTTTTCCAGTTAGGCCTACTCATCATCCATTAGTCTATGCATACTCCTCCATTTCTAAACAGTTATTATTTTGGTCATCCCTAACCTTAAAAACACAAAAATAACACATCTGTAATACCTGGATCTTGGACTCGGGGAGCTCCATGAGGGACGCGAGAGACTCCTTCACTTTGACGTCAGGGTAGTGCGTGAGGGAGAAGGCCCTCTCCAGCTCGACCAGCTGCGCTTTGCTGAAGGTCGTCCGCTTCCGGCGCCGGCGAGTGCCCTCGTGCACAACGCGGAGAGCATCCTGGCTTACTGTAAGGAGGATGAGAGATGTAGTCTTTGTAGGTTTTCTGTTTAGAGACACCTTTTTTCTTTCTATTCACTTTGTTACAGTTTCCAACCAGGTTGGAGACATAAAATACTAATTTACGCAACGGGATATGTCTCCTAACCCTGAGTGATCTTTTTCATCTTTACAGTTTCACATAAAGTTATAGGCTACATCAACAACAATGTTAGACAATATAACTATTTTAGACTATTTCACTTTGTAAGAGCCATAACCTGTCATTTTTAAGTAAATGGTCTTACCTCTGCAGGAGTCCTGTGCGTAATCCGTGTTGTTGTTGGTGGTATCCACGTAGGAAGTTGACCAGTTATGGCCAGTGTAAAACGCGTTTATCTCGCTGGCACAACTCACGTAATCTTCACCAAATGACATCTCTACAATATTATTCTACAGACGGAAGGGAACTTGCTGCAAGGACATGGAATGGTGTGACCTGAGTATTTAAAGACACGACACCTCGATATCCAAGGACAATGAGGCCATGGCCAGAATATCAGTTTTTTATACCATGGGAGGGAGAGATCTGGGAGCGATTTACCTGTTCTCATAACCCCCACCCCCCTCCTCATCCTCGGCCTCCCCAGAGGTGGGGAGCTATGCGTGCCTATGAAGCGCACACGCTCCTAAAAGTCGTTAACTCTAGCCGGCTAATAAGGTGTCCTTTTTGAAGTCCAATGAGCTTGTAATGGGCCCGTTTACGCCACTGAGCCAGATGGACACATTGCCAGCCCTGACACGATCAGGGAAAACAGTGATCACCCCCTGACACATTTTGTTCAGAGAGATGTGGAGGGGATAGTGTCATAGGGAAGTGAGTATGTCTGCGCATAATCTTTCCATCTAGACCAGACCACCAAAAGACAATATAGGCTAGGGTAGACTACCACCAGAGAAACGTCCCACTGGGCCAAACACTAGTTGAATTATCGTTGTTTCCACATCATTTCAACAAAAACATATTTTAATGCGATGTGGAAAACTGATTGGATTCGCAAAAAGTCATCAATATAAGGGCATTTTTTCACCCAACTTTGAACATAAATCCAATGAAATTGTGAAATTGTGATTTTTTTGGTGATTTCACTTTGAGTTCACATCAGTTGACTACTAAAACAAATTAAAATAAAACAAATAGACGTTGAATTGATGTCTGTGCCCAGTGGCTAAAGTGTATATTGAGAAGGCCTTGGGAGTGTCGGATCAGTTAGGTCTGAGTGGATGTGGCAGGTCGGGCTACTAGTCGTTGTTTTGGCTACTTGGTCGGGTTCTTTTCCATCGATTTGAGATCAAACCGTCGGATAACGCAGGTTGTTAGGGATTCTGGACTTTCACAACCAGTCTATGGCTGTAACAGTGCCGGACACACACTGTAGAATAGCCCCTGTTCTGAGCCCTGACCATCTAATGATTATTGAAGATGAAATATGACAACAAAACCGCAGATATTTCTATGTAATGCATAAATTGATGCTGTAGTCCACTGACCATGATAGTATGTACATTCGTAAAATGTAAATGTTGGTGTACATTTATAGGCTAGGCTCACTGTTATTCTTGCTATTCAAAATGAATGAAATGTTTGCTTTCATCTTGAGACAGGGCCCTCCAGTAGCCTATGAAACAGTCCAATGAATTATGTCTCCTTAAAGAAAACAGCCGAACGAATTGTACATAGCCCTATGTCTCCTAAAAGCACTGTATTTATGTTTCAGTGTTGTAGGCTAATTACGCAACATTCGAGGAAGACACTGAGGAATAATAATATTGTATACTTGTTATTGCTATAAATCGGTGCAACATGATAAATCTGAACAAAAAACACTTTTATTTGTATTTTTGTTTGTTGGATACAAACTGAATTAGTCACAAAACGTCTACAAGCATATCAAAGAACATGGGAAATTAACTTTATTAAATCAAGTTGGATTAAATTTACAACACATTCTCACTTAGAGCCTCACGTGATAAACCAGAGTATCGTTAATCCCTCACATGACCGAATTATAATGGCTCTGTCATTCATAAACTACATCGAAACCATTTAGGCCTATCGAAACTTCCATCCGAGACTGGGCCCATATCACCCCTCTGTAAAGAGGACTCTCGTGTTCAGGCAGGTCCAAATTAAAGTGGATAATTAGGAACAATATGCGTTCAGTCCCCATCAGTTCATAATTATAATGTTGGCTAAATTATCAATCTACAATATGGTCTACTGTATAACCGTGTATCAGTCTTTATACAATGGCATTGTTGAATACTCGGCTTGAAGGGCATTCTAGATTGTGCATTATTTCCCTATAAGCAGAATTGTAGAATACAATGTTCATTCTTACATGTTTGATCTGCTTTTAAAAAACAAAAGTCGAATTGAAAATGTTGGCATTGTTGAATTCGATTTCCATAATAGTAAGATAGGACTGACTCATGGTTTGGTGAGCGAAACCAACGGTAAATGTGTTCAATTATAGCCATGTTAAAAATGAATTATCAACTCGAGGCTCTATGTGTTCTATGGAAAATAATGCAACTCAGTTGAAGGTTATTTATGTATTTTATTTTTTACCTTTATTCAACTAGGCAAGTCAGTTAAGAACAAATTCTTAACGCGTCGTGAAACACACCTTCCACATCATTAATTATTCTCCAGAGAACGCATAGCCCCTCATGATTATCCCTTATATCAATCTATAATATTACATCATAATCACATCACTGAGAATAGGCTATACCGGTCTTGAAATTCACATCTCCAATTTCATATGAGTGACACCTGTCTACCTCTAGCTGTTGGACTAGCTATGAGCTATAGTTACAAACCCCGACAGTTCATGTTTAAAAACTGGTGGCAAAAATGTGACAATCCGATTATGTAATTGTAATATGCCTTCATTTCAATGGATCATAGAACTTGTTATTTTAGGGATAGTGGTTTGGTATGAATAAAAGTGCAAATGCCTTGTGAGCTTTAGTTCATCTGTCCTACCGTGTCAGAACCCAAAATATAAGATCATTTGAAAACAATGCCAGTGTAAACAAACACTGTATTTCCACAAAACATTGTTACAACTCTAATATTGATGTTATGAATAGGTCATTCCTTGCATCTCTGTCTATGAATTTGAAAGTTATAAAAATGTTTCCAGCCTAGTCCCTCAGCTGTTTACCAAAACAGCAGCAGATTGACAGCTTTTGTTATTGTTTGAATGCAGATTGCCCCTTTAAAGCTCCTTCATAGATTCACAACTTTAATTCCACCTGTGCTCTCATTGGCCCCAGCACGGAGGGAGGTAAATGGATTAGCTGTTAAGGTTTTCTGTCGAAGGAGAGGAGGACCAAAATGCAGCGTGGTTATCTTTATACATCTTTAATAAAGATGATAACGAACAATACAAAAACAATAAACGTAACATGAAAAACCGAAACAGCCCTATCTGGTGCAAACAAACACAGAGACAGGAACAATCACCCACGAAATACCTAAAGAATATGCCTGCCTAAATATGGTTCCCAATCAGAGACAACGATAAACACCTGCCTCTGATTGAGAACCACTCTAGGCAACCATAGACTTTTCTAGACAACTCCACTAACCACAATCCCATAACCTACAAAAAACCCCTAGACAAAACCAACACATAATTCACCCATGTCACACCCTGGCCTGACCAAAATAATAAAGACAACACAAAATACTAAGGCCAGGGCGTGACATTAGCCATGGTTTCGCCACTAGATGGAATCAGATGCACATGCACGCGCACACACACACACACGTTACGTTCTTCTATCCTCGTGGAGAACTCACATGAATTTCCATTCAAAATCTTATTTCCCTAACCCTAAACACAACCCTAATTCTTACTGTAACCTTAACCATAACCACTAACCCCCCCCCCCCCCCCTAAACCCATAGGGGAGGGTCTGGGTGGGCGTCTGTCCACGGTGGCGGCTCTGGCGCGGGACGTGGACCCCACTCCAACGTAGTCTTAGTCCGCTTTCTCCGCGTCCTTAGATTGGCGATCCTCGCCGCCGACCTTGGCCTAGTAACCCTAACAAAGGGCCCCACTGGACTGAGGGGCAGCTCCGGACTGAGGGACAGCTCGGGACTGAGGGATAGCTCGGGACTGAGGGGTAGCTCGAGACTGAGGGGTAGCTTGGGACTGAGGGGTAGCTCGGGACTGAGAGGAAGCTCGGGACTGAGAGGAAGCTCGGGACTGAGAGGAAGCTCAGGACTGAGAGGAAGCTCAGACAGCTTGATGGCTCTGGCAGATCCTGGCTGACTGGTGGTTCTGGCAGAACCTGGCTGACTGGCGGCTCTGGCAGATCCTGGCTGACTGGCGGCTCTGGCAGATCCTGGCTGACTGGCGGATCCTGGCTGAATGGCGGATCCTGGCGGCTCTGGAAGATCCTGGCTGACTAGCGGCTCTGGCGGATCCTGGCAGACTGGCGGCTCTGGCGGATCCTGGCAGACTGGCGGCTCTGCCGGATCCTGGCGGATCCTGGCAAAATAATAAAGACAACACAAAATACTAAGGCCAGGGCGTGACATTAGCCATGGTTTCGTCACTAGATGGAATCAGATGCACATGCACGCGCACACACACACACACACACACACGTTACGTTCTTCTATCCTCGTGGAGAACTCACATTAATTTCCATTCAAAATCTTATTTCCCTAACCCTAAACACAACCCTAATTCTTACTGTAACCTTAACCATAACCACTAACCCCCCCCCCCCCCCCCCACACACACACACACACACATACACACACATACACATCCCCTCACAAGCCAAGACCCACAGTCCAATAACAATCACAGGTGTGCAAACACAGCTAGTGAAAACAAACCCACTAACAAACAGACAGCAACAAGTTGAAATCACTTAAACACAATGGTACAATGGTATGGGTTTGTCTCTGTTTGTGTATCGATTGTAGTTTGCTGAACCTTGCTTGAGACCCGAACACTAGGCTTTAGCTCAGCAGGCTAACACAACCTTGTTGCACACAGGAAACCCGGTTGGAATACAGTTGGTCACATTTGACTGAAGTTGAAGTAGAAGAGTCCAGAGCCAGAGCCAGAGCCAGAGCCAGAGCCTTGTATTGAGAATATAAAGCTATTTTGAGTGATATAAATCAGAGATTAACTTCTGGATGAAGGGTCTACTGTGTAATAATAGTTGACATAGAACAAATGGGTTTTTTATTCGTGACATTCCTGATGATTTATATATTTTTTGCTTTCAGAGAGCATAGAGAGAGTAATGAGTTGAGCCATCTCAAACATTACACAACAAAACCACCAGTGTTTGTCATTGACTCAGTGTGTGTCACCAGTGAAAGTGGATCCTCAGGTGTGATTGACGTTCCCCCTCCTCTTCTCCTCCTTCTCCTCCTTCCCTTTCCCCCCTTCCCCAATACACAAACACCCCTCCTCTCCTCTGCGTTTGATGTGGAATCTCCATCCATATTTCCTGTTATCCTGAGAAATTTTGAGGCCTAATTCGTGTGTGTGTGTTGAAGGGGAGAGTCCTGGCCTGCTACCAAGGCTTCAGAGAGCCTCTGTGGGCATCAATAGGGCCCCTGGAAACCCTGAGAGCCTGAGATCCAGAGCCTGAGTGTGATCCATCCCAACCTGGCTACAGATGAAAGGCATGGAGACCCGGCATGGTATAGGAGATATACTGCAGAATGCCTAGGGGGATGACCCACATATGAATGGACTTGGTTTAAGCTTGAATCGCAAACGTACTGTATGTTCTTTACGTATGTGTGATGAATATAAAACCATAAAATGGTTTAAATAATTAGATATCAAGTGTAACTAAAACACAAAATATTTGTTCATGATTCCCACCTGGGTCAGGCACAAAGTTGGCCCACCATAATGGAAATTAACCCCTAAGGAGCGCAGGGGAAAAATATTATTATTATTATTATTTATAATAAGAAAGTTTTTCTTGAAAAGTGAAATCACAAGACATGACAGTAAAACTACAATAGCAACATTCAGATCAGTCTAGCAAGAGCTTTATTTTAAGTTGAATGTGAAATGAGAATCTGATGATCACCTATTGCAAGCACGCAAATCCTTCTAAATATGTCTGTTTTTTTTCTGTGGCTGAAACTTTGACAGAATTAGGTTTGGCTATGGGGAATTAAATCTGAAAAGACTTGGAATTTAACCTAACTCTCGTGTCTGGGACTATGTTTCTCTGTCATGTGTGATAGGCCAAGAAGATGGTTGGCATATTTCAGCCCGAATTAGATTCATGTGAAATGAATGTGGCTTTTATCAGCTCAATCATGGTTCACAGATTTTTGTAATAGTTCGGTCATACTTACACCTTGGCCCAAACCCTTGAATCTCTAAATAGATGGTGCTTTTCATTTACATTAATTTGGGTCTGAGATTACGCAATTTTTCTAATGCAGTAGGCACCAACCCTGGTCATAAGGAGCTAAGCCTATAGTGTTGCATGGAAATATGCATGCAAAGGACAATTGACATCACATTGTATTGCACAAAGCATGGGGTTGTGGCAGCCACATTCAACATGATTTTGGCAGTTGGCAACTTGGCAAAATATTGTAGCATGATAACATGTCACTCAGCTACTTAAATTCTTAATGGAAATAAGAACTTGTTGGCCTATATCTTTAGATTCCTACAGCACCCGTTGTCACAGGAAGGCCAGAAAGATCATGAAGTACAACAACCACCCAAGCCACTGCCTGTTCACTCTGCTACCATCCAGAAGGCGAGGTCAGTACAGGGGCATCAAAGCTTCAACCGAGAGACTGAAAAACAGCTTCTATCTCAAGGCCATCAGACTGTTAAACAGCAATCACTAACACAGAGAGGCTGCTGCCTACATACAGACATGAAATCATTGGCAACTCTAACAAATGGATCACTAGTCACTTTATTAACGCCACTTTAATGATGATGTTTACATATTAATGTAAACATACTAATGATGTTTACATACTCATCCTAGATGTATACACTGTATTTTATACCTTTATTGCATCTTGCCTATGCCGCTCTGTCATTGCTCATCCATATATTTATATATATATATATTCTTATTCCATTCCTTTACTTAGATTTGTGTGTATTAGGTAGTTGTTGTGGAATTTTTAGATTACATGTTAGATATTGCTGCACTGTCGGAACTAGATGCACAAGCATTTCGTGTCACGAGAATGTTCAATTCCAATGATAATAACAATCAATCAATAACTCTGACCAATCCCCGAGATCTGTAAGACCACGGGTTTAATAATAATTAGTCAAAGACTCAGCTTATGCAAAAAGAGAGTACCGTTTATTCGGAGAACGTTCTAAAGTCAAGAATACAAAAACATCCATTTTATAGCTGCGCACATACTTCCACACAAACAGTAGGTATCCTATGCACATACATACACACAAACAGTAGGTGAGTTTTATCCTTCTCCACAGGTCGCACCACTTTGTATCACTACCCAGCTGACAGTTCCATTCCCCCGAGATTAGGGAGACCTTGAGAAGTACTCACTGTCCTCTCCCAAGTCTCTCAGAGGCCTAGCCAGGTCAGTCCAAACACAGTTTTAATTGTTCTTCTGTATTTTACTAGGCACACACACACACAAGTTCAAATCCTAAGCTACGCCTTGCTCAGACAGTCTGTGTTTTCCCATTATACAGATATATTGTTTAACATAACTCCGACTAAACCTACACACATCATCAGATTATAATTGTATTATTCTAATCAATTTCATACAGTTATAAAGTTTCAGAGTGCAATTATTTTATCATTATCTTTCACATATACATTATTTTATCATTTCGCTACACTCCCAATTACATCTGCTAACCGTGTTTATGTGCCCAATAAAATTGGATTTGATGTATTAATCATTAGGCTATAGAAGCATTGGGCTCTCGAGTGGCACAGCAGTCTAAAGCACTGCATCTCAGTGCTAAAGACGTCACTACAGACCCTGGTTCGATTTCAGGATGTATCACAACCAGCAGTGATTGGGAGTTTCATAGGGCTGCGCACAATTGGCCCAGCGTTGTCGCTAACCAGGGTAGGCTGTCATTGAAAATATTAAATTGTTCTTTAACTTACTTGCCTAGTTAAATAAAGTTTTTAAAAAATGTGCTTTATTCGCGATAGGCCTACCATTCTGCAGTGCAAAAAGTTTGGAAAACAAAACAACATCATAAAATAAAGATCAAGTAAGGGATTATGCGTCACCGCCAGGTAATAACCATGTAGGAAAACATGGTTATAATATCATTGTGCATGGATTTCTGACGCTTGAGTGACAGGCAAACTAACCATTAACTACCCAACCAGCGTCCACCAATAGCAGAGGGGCAGAATTAACGGAGATCCACCCTTAGCAGCGGTGGAAAAGGGATGTTTATGATTTTCAGGGATTCAGTCATTTCAACCTAACTTCGCTTTTCCACTGTAAAACAGAAGTAGGTACTCCGCACACGCGTCTTTCTTTGGGTGCCACATTAAGTGAATGTAGATCCGTATTTCATGTTTACTCTATAGTGGTTCAGACTGAGTTTGCGGATCATTTCTAACGTCGTTGATTCGGCATTTAGCAAATTTGCGAATAATCTGAGTGAGATTTGGAATAACAGCCAGTCAGGTAAGAGTTGACGTTGTGTTTGCGAGTAACATATTCATTTAATTAGTGATAACCAAGAAACGTTACAGAATGGCCTGCTGTAGGCCAGTACAACGTTACTGTGTTAAAGGTTGTGGTCAAGCCTTTTCTACATGTTGACTCAGCAGAATAGAATTATGAACAACACCGTTTCTTAAACGGATTTGTTTTGTTTGTTGCCATAACAAAGAGCTGTCAATCAAACTCAAAGCTACCATGTAATTTAACGGCTCAGAATGATTATATGATTTGATCTCGCATGGAGCCAATGTTGTTACATAGCCTACAATGCGCTGTTCTTTAGTTCACAGGTAGTTACGCCGTTGTAATGGGATAATACAAGTCATTTACTTTTGACAGCATTTCATCATAGCTGTTATTGCCGACAACACCAAAGCAGGCAAAGTCGGTTGACCAAGGCAAACAGAGCAACCTAGTAATTTGTGGATGTCCAAAATCAATTTATCAATTTCGAATGATATGTTACAAATTGCAATTCGTACAATATGTTACGAATCTCATTTGCAAACGTATGATACGTTATTAATTCCAATTTGTGGTGGCTAACGTTTGCTTGTTGCCTAGGTGGCACCGAGTACCTACTTCCGTTTTACAGTTAGCTAGGCTAGGGGTTAGGGCAGAGCTGCCAACTCTCACGAATTTGCGGTGAGACATCAGCATTGAAAAGTACGGCTTTTATTTGTCTAATTAGTCAGCGCGTTAACTTTTCAACTGTGCTCCAAATCGATGATACGAAACCCAGGACTCACTGGAAAACAGTGGCAATTGTTACTGAGTGGACTATCCTGGCTAAATAAATGAGCGCAGTTTTAAATAGGAGCACCTGAGTCTCCAATTTAACACCATGAGTGGAACCTTTATCATTGTCCTGTCCTACCACAGCACTGTCAACCGCGGCATATTGAAGCATATGATTGGGCTAGTTATGTAGGGTATCAAGGGGATTGGACGCATGTTTTAAAGAAACGCCCCTCAAGATTAGAGTGAAGTTGAATGGAGAGAAACAACAACATCGATTTAATCCGCACTTGCATTAGTCCCCTTGTTTGGTGATGATTTGCATTTAGGCTGTGACATGGAAAAGGCAGCAGACAGAGACCTACAGCATGTTTTAGCAGGGACGTTTGGTAGGGTGACCTGATTTGTTAACCATGAAAATAATTTTGTCTAAAAGATTGTGAACCCAAAGCGTACATTTGATTCTAGAGGGGGGACAATAAATATGTTATTTGATTAGGAAGTGGGGGCAGATTAATGGCATTTTGTCTTCAGGAGATTAGATTTTTTATTTACTTATTTTAGTCAGATCATTCTTAACAATGGGCTAAAATATAGGGTAATTAGTGTGCTTGTCAGCAAGAACACTACTGCTATTCCCCAATTTTGTCACATTAGTCATTTGAAATCTGATATGCCTACCTTTGTCTTTGAAAATTAATTATATGAGGCTATGTATCGTCTGAAAAAAGTGCCCGCACTTTAAATGTCATCCCTCAAAATCTAAAAGTTACAAAGTCATAACATTTTGAGTTTAATGTTTAATATTTCATTTAATGTTCAAAGCATCCTGAATACACCTGACTTGTGGTTTTTATTAGGGTTAGAGGTTAAGGTTAGGGTTAATATTAAGGGTTAGGAGTTAGGATTAGGGGAAAAGTTAGCTAACATGCTAAGTAGTTGCAAAACAGCAAAAATGTTCTAAGTAGTTGTAAAGTTGCTGTTTAGCTAAAAAGCTAAAGTTGTCTAAGATGTGATTCAAACGCACAACTTTTGGGCTGCTAGAAGTTTGCGTTATACACCCACCCATCCTTCCTGACCAAGCTCCCCTCCTTTTGTTTTTGGCTTAAGTAACCTTCAGTTTTATGTAACTATAACATATAACATACGTAACATATTGACTAATTTGAGTGTCCCAGATTTACATTTACTATGTTACGTCTTCGAGCCCAGGATGAACATAGTTAGCCTATTCATATCAGTATGTTGACTATTTAATATTATAGCCAATAGATGAAATCATCCCTCCCTGATACACAACCTTGTTGTCATCAACACAGCATGACTCAGGAGTATAAAATATAAAATGGTTGTGAGTAGTGCCGTTCGTTTACAGTAGAAACATTTATGTTATTTTGTGGGGCGTGTTTGTAACATCCAGCCATCCATCACCTCTTGTAGAATGTCCCGTGAGCAGAAGGCGGTGGAGCGCGCGAGGAAAGCGTTCCTCACTGGGAGGTCAAAGCCCTTAGAACACCGGATCCGCCAGCTGAAGAACCTCCAGAGATTCCTCTTGGAGAGAGAGAAGGAGATAGCTGAGGCGATCAAGAAAGACCTGAACAAGGTAGAGAGACAAACAGACAGACACAGTGTGAGTGAGAGAGGAGTATGTGTGTGTGTGTGTGTGAGCATGTGCATAAATATATTTGTGTTTGTCTTTGCAGCATATGTTTGCACACGCACTAGTGTGTCTGTGTGCATGTATCTATCCTCATCTATGTCCATATCCATCTTCTATCCTCCATTCATCCAGAGTGAGGCAGGCACCCAGCTGTATGAGACACTGGGCCTGGAAGGGGAGATTGTCCTTGCAGTGAAGAAGCTGGCAGAGTGGGCTGCCCCCCGGCCTGTTGAGAAGAACCTCCTGACCATCTCAGACACTGTTTACATCCAGCCTGAACCGCTGGGAGTGGTGCTCATCATAGGAGCATGGAACTACCCCTGGGCCGTCACCATACAGCCACTTATAGGGGCTATCGCTGCAGGTAGGGGGGAGTGGGGGGGTTGGGTAGTGTGTGTCTGTGTGTGTTTGTGTGTGACCTATCCCCAGACCATTCATCCATCTCTGCTTCTCTCAGGCCAGGTCCTTTTAATCAGTATTACACAATTGTCCTCTCAGCCTCTTACCTATCAAAGACAGGTACAAAGTTCCTTGATTGTTATTCATTTGTGTGTGCGTGTTTGTGTGTGCTTCCATGCATGCATGCGAACTCTGAGCACTGCCACCTTCAGGGACTTTATCCTCCAAGGGTGAGACTCCGTCCTTGTATTGTGTCAGTCATGATCATCTAGCCCTCCATCTTTCCCCCTTCCAAGATGGCCGCCAGTGAATGTATTTCTGAATTATTTATGTTTGTTTTATTCACGTTTGTCTGTTTTAAAAGCTTGTTGCCAATGATCACTCTGTTGTTTGTATACAAGCAGCACCACAGTAAACACCTGAGGTATCCTACAACGTTAGCCAGCTAGATAAACAACCAGAAATAACCACACATTTTCTGGTTAATTAAGAAAGCTTCACTTAGACATGTGTCTTTGTACTCCCTGACGAATGATATGCTACCGAAACGGGTCAGAGTTTTAAAATCGTTGTTCCATTGAATGAAGGCATTTTAATTATATGATGAGTGCCTTGATCCTCCTTTCTTTTTGATGACCAATTTATCCCAATATATGACCAATTTACACCTTTTACCTACAAAGACCTAGCAGGGTTATATCATCCAATATCATACACATCAACCTACTCAGATTTACTACACACATAATAGCTTGACTACATTTTCTAACATCTGTGGCATTGGCTCACAGGCAAACAGGCAAGGGAATAAAACACATATTGCTAGAACCTGTTTCTTTAATTCTAAATATCAGACATTTGAAATCTCTAATTTTGACCGTCATAATACCTCTTATGGCAGTAACTTTACAAGCACTAATTATGGTCAATTTAGACTGAGAATAGTATCTAGTTATGATAAGGGGTGAAATAAGTATAGCCAGTTATAATTGTAATGGTTTATCAGATTATAAAAAAAGATGATCAGTCTTTACGTGGCTAAAAGAAAAGGAATATAACATATACTGTTTACAGGAAACTTACTCTACATCCTTAGATGAAGTTGCGTGGAAAAAAGGAATGGGGTGGTGAAATCATTTTCTGTCATGGACAAAGGAACTCAAAAGGCGTGATGATACTAATTAACAAAAATTTCGATCTGAATATGCAAATAGTTAAGAATGATTCGCAAGGAAGGTGGATCTTTCTGAATATGAAAGTGGACAAAAAAGTGATTTGGCTCATTAATCTATGTGGTCCAAATTAGGATGATCCATACTTATTTGAAAATATTTATACCAATTTATTGAATTTACAGGCAACAAATGATCAAATCATTATGATAGGAGACTATAACTATCATCACCGTGCCCTTAAGGAAATCACAAATATTATGGACACCTTAGAAATAGTGTATATTTGGAGACTAAAAACCCTGACCAATTGAGATATACATGGAGGAGACTTAATCAAGCTAGTCGCGTTGACTACTTTTTTGTCTCTTTCTCTCTTGCATCAAAGGTTAAAAAGGTTTTAATAGGAGACAGAATGCGATCGGATCATCATCTAATTGGCCTTCACATAACTCTTATAGAATTACCATGTGGATGGGATATTGAAATTTAATCAATATTTACTGGAGAACCATTTATTTTTAACTAAGACAAAATAATTTATAACTGAATTTTTCCAGTATAATATAGATTCAGCAAATCATCTTATTTTTTGGGATACCTTTAAATGTACCTTCAGAGATCATTCAATTCAACATTCATCAATAATAAAAAATAAAAGAAGCTGTTTCTGGCTAAAGAGACCAGACTAACAAGGGAAATAGATGAACTAATAGTACAGGTAGATAGCAATAAAAACAATACTACAGAGATATTAAATAAGTTAGAGGAAAAACAAAAAGAACTGGAGGAACTTGTTCAAAAACAATCTAATGTAATCTATTACAAAAATAAAGCAAACTGGAGAGAATATGGAGAAAAATGCACCAAATTCTTCCTGAATCTCCAACACAGGAACGCTAACAAAAATCATTTGCAGAAACTCGTTACTGAAGACGGAGTCATCTATGATTTTCCTCAAATTATATTTTAAAAGAGGAAGCTAAATAATTTAAGCAGATGTTATCTTTTCCTTCTCATCCTCACCCACTGAATGACTATTATTGTAAGGAATTCTTTCCAAATAATACAAAAATGGAAAATTAACAGATTTGTACCTTGTCAGCTCGGTGATTCGAACTTGCAACCTTCCGGTTACTAGTCCAACGCTCTAACCACTAGGCTACCCTGCCGCCCCAGTTCTGACAATGCAGTAATAACCAACGAGTAATCTAACCTAGCAATTCCACAACTGCTACCTTATACACACAAGTGTAAAGGGATAAAGAATATGTACATAAAGATATATGAATGAGTGATGGTACAAAATGGCATAGGCAAGATGCAGTAGATGGTATACAGTATATACATATGAGATGAGTAATGTAGGGTATGTAAACATTATATTAACATTATATTAAGTGGCATTGTTTACAGTGGCTAGTGATACATTTTTACATCAATTTCCATTAATTTCCATTATTAAAGTGAGCTGGAGTTGAGTCAGTATGTTGGCAGCAGCCACTCAATGTTAGTGGTGGCTGTTTAACAGTCTGATGGCCTTGAGATAGACTAAAAAACAGCTTCTCTCTCTGTACTGACTTCGCCTTCTGGATGATAGCGGGGTGAACAGGCAGTGGCTCGGGTGGTTGTTGTCCTTGATGATCTTTATGGCCTTCCTGTGACATCGGGTGATGTAGGTGTCCTGGAGGGCAGGTAGTTTGCCCCCGGTGATACGTTGTGCAGAGCTCACTACCCTCTGGAGAGCCTTACGGTTGTGGGCGGAGCAGTTGCCATACCAGGTGGTGATACAGCCCGACAGGATGCTCTCGATTGTGCATCTGTAGAAGTTTGTGAGTGCTTTTGGTGACAAGCCAAATTTATTCAGCCTCCTGAGGTTGAAGAGGCACTGCTGCTCCTTCTTCACCACGCTGTCTGTGTGGGTGGACCAATTCAGTTCGTCCGTGATGTGTACTCCAAGGAACTTAAAACTTACTACCCTCTCCACTACTGTCCCGTCGATGTGGATAGGGGGGTGCTGTGTTGTTGTTTGTGTCGCACTGCATTGCTTTATCTTGGCCAGGTCGCAGTTGTAAATGAGAACTTGTTCTCAACCGGCCTACCTGGTTAAATAAAGGTGAAATCTTTTAAAAATATTTTTTACCAGTCTTACAATTGGAAGAGAGCGGTGGGTCTATGTAGCATCTACATCTTTGGAGTTTAAGTGGTTTGGCCCACATCCAATGATCTATATATCTCTGGTTAAGCCTTAATTGAGACGTAACAATTGAGTCTTCCAGTAACAAGTTCCCATTCTGATTGGATTGGTAGTGGAAACACTTTGAGGAAACATCTTGTCTGGTTTTCTTTCGTCCTAGTTCCTCCTGGTTCTTGTAATGGAGAAATGGCATAATATATTTAACAGACATTTAGCATTCAGCCAAGTAAATAGCTGTTGGCATTGAGCTTGGACTGTTATTGATTAATGTGTGTGTGTTGGGCTGGACTTTATTCTCTAACCCTGCTATCAGTTACCAGAGGCAAGGTTATGGCCGTTCACTCGGTGAGAGTTCTGCCTTGCCTTACAGAAGGCCCTTTGCACACACACACCAGTCATCCCGGTGGATGGTGGCTGCAGAGGGACATATAGTACTGTAATATCATATGTGATAAATATATTTTGTAAAATGGTCTATTGCAATGACTGTGGTATGTGGTTGTTATCCCTACTAAACTTCTTAAATACACTTAAGAGTGTCTGCTAACTCAGAGTTTCCCAAACTTGGCATAGCCCCCCCCCCCAACTGAATAAAATGTAAATGTAATTGCTCTGCAGGTGTGAACCAAACATTGGATTAGACTGAATAAGAGATAAGTAAACATATAAATAGAATAAGGATCTCTTTCTATGCCAGTAAATGCCAACACATTCTGTCTGTCCGACTCATAAGGTATCACTCCAACTTTGTTTGTCTGCCCCAAGACTTATTACCCAGTGCTAACCAATAACTCCATTGTTTGTCTTAGCATCCTTAAGCTAATGCTAATGACAACTGTACTATTCTCTGTGACAGGCAACGCTGCTGTGGTGAAGCCGTCTGAGGTGTGTGTCCACACCGCCAAGGTTATGGAGGACCTGCTGCCCGCCTACATAGACAAGGTAACACACATGCACACGCAGTCACACACTAGGGGGTTGAACGTTTAAACATCTTAATGCTAAGAAGAATCCCAAATAGAAAAAATCGATTTATTTCCCTCCCCCCACAAAATTAAAATCACAGTGCAGCTGGCTCACCTGTGCTTTCTCAGTCTTTGGTCTGTTGCGTGTAGAATATTCTAGCCTATTCATTGATGATAGGCCCAAGAAATTGCAAAATACAGCATTCCATTGCGATATGTAGCTTTTGATTGCCGATAGATAGGCCTAGTGCATGGTTCTGACTCTGTCTGCCTGGTGGCCTACCTGCCTATACTGTGCCCCTTTCTCTCCGTCCCTCGCTATGAAAAACGTTTGTGTTCTCAGGAGTACAGCAACTAATCAGTCATCTCCGTTCCAAAAATACTGAATCTTAGGGGTCAATTCCAAGCGGAAGATGTGTTTTCTTTCTACTAAATGTCTTAGTAAGTCACGGTATTTAACTAACTTTAAAGTACTTTTTTTTAGTAGAGAGTGGTCTGACTCTGCATGCAGGCAGGCTGTCCACAAGCAGCTCAAGATTATTTGATTGACATTTCTGTTCGCCTAGTGATTGACGTATGAGTCCCATTTCAGAAATGGCATTCCTTTATAGACAAGTAAAATGCCTGTTCAATTGCGCTTCGAAAGTTTCTTGAGAGAAGGTTTAGTGTCGGCATTTAAAAAGCCGTATTGTACCCTTACCGCTGTAGGAGTGGCAGATAGACTAGCGGTAAAGAGTGTTTTGCCAGTATCCGTAAGGTAGCTGGTTCGAATCCCTGAGCCTACTAGGTGACAAATCTGTTGATGTATAAACAGTGTGTATCTACCTCCCTGTTGTGGTGGCAGGTAGCCTAGTGGAAAAGAGTGTTGGGCCAGTACCTGAAAGGTGGTTCAAATCCCCTCAGTGACAAATCTGTTGATGTGTCCTTGAGCAAGGTACTTATCTCTAATTGCTCCTGTAAGTTCTTCTGGACAATAGCATCTGCTAAATGATCTGTTATGTAATCTGTATATAACATCATGCATAATGTGTTGTAAATAACAATGTGTTTTTCCCTGCATCTCTAGGAGTTGTACCCAGTGGTGACAGGGGGTGTATCAGAGACCCAGGAGTTGCTGCGTCAGCGGTTCGACCATGTGTTCTACACAGGGAACAGCATGGTGGGGAAACTGGTGATGGAGGCAGCAGCCAAACACCTCACCCCTATTACCTTGGAGCTGGGGGGCAAGAGCCCCTGTTACATCGACAAGAATTGTGACATCCCCATCGCCTGCCGGTAAGAGAACACACACAGATACAGAAACAGACAGACAGATAAAACGTTCTAAATCTCTTCTCACCTTGTCCCTCCCTCTCTTTCCTCTTCTCTCTCCTGTAGGCGTGTGACATGGGGGAAGTATTCTAACTGTGGGCAGACGTGTATCGCGCCAGACTACATCCTGTGTGAGCCCAGCATCCAGGGCCGCGTGCTGGAGGAGATCAAGAAGTCCATCAAAGTACAACTCACTATGTTGGGAGTATAAAAAGGAGTATATATCTGGCTTCACGAACTAAGCATTGAGTAGCAACCATAAAGGTACTGACAGTTTTTGTTGGAGTGAAAAAGGAGGCCTTTTCCCTGATGTTTTTGTCCCACAAAACCAGTGCTCTCACAAGCTTATTATAATTATAGACAGGTGGGTTGTTTAGCAACAAAAACTTTGGTGCAAAACAGACGGCGTTGGTTTAAAATCAAAAGGAAATCAACTATATTTCATCTCCAAATGTTTATTGAAAATATAAATACATTTGCACAATGAGCACTTGTTATCGCTCAAATACATTGCTACTAGGGATGCGCCGATATTACATAAAAAAAAAAAATAATCCAACTTTATTTAACCAGGTAGGCTAGTTGAGAACAAGTTCTCATTTGCAACTGTGACCTGGCCAAGATAAAGCAAAGCAGTTTGACACAAACAACAACACAGAGTTACACATGGAATAAACAAACATACGATCAATAATACAATAGAAAAGTCTGTATACAGCATGTGCAAATGAGGTAGGGTAAGGGAATAAATAGGCCATAGTGGTGAAGTAATTACAATATAGCAATTAAACACTGGAATGGTAGAATGTGCAGAAGATGAATGTGCAAGAAGAGATACTGGGGTGCAAAGGAGGAAGATAAATAAATACAGTATGGGGATGAGGTAGATTGGATGGGCTATGTACAGGTGCAGTGATCTGTGAGCTGCTCTGCCAGCTGGGGCTTAAAGCTAGTGAGGGAGGTAAGAGTCTCCAGCTTTAGTGATTTTTGCAGTTCTTTCCAGTCATTGGTAGCAGAGAACTGGAAGGAGAGGCAGCCAAAGGAAGAATTGGCTTTGGGGGTGACCAGTGAGATATACCTGCTGGAGCGCGTGCTACGGGTGGGTGCTGCTATGGTTACCAGTGAGCTGAGATAAGGCGGGGCTTTACCTAGCAGAGACTTGTAGATGACCTGGAGCCAGTGGGTTTGGCGACGAGTATGAAGCGAGTGCCAGCCAACGAGAGCATACAGGTCGCAGTGGTGGGTAGTATATGGGGCTTTGATGACAAAATGGATGGCACTGTGATAGACTGCATCCAATTTGTTGAGTAGAGTGTTGGAGGCTATTTTGTAAAGGACATCTTTGAAGTCGAGGATCGGTAGTTTTGGCTGATACCGATATCCAATATTTTCCTTGCCAAAAAACCTGATACCTATACCCTATATTTACAATTTTAGCGACCTTTTAAGCATTCTAGTACAGTTAAATAGTTGAAACACACACACACTGACCAAAAAGTTATTTTGTTGGCATTTATGTCCCCATTACCAGTAAAACATAATCAAAGCCTATTTCTTTCACTTACTCGCTGTGCTGTTTCGATTTCATCATTACATCAAGCAGTGAGGTTTCAGCTCTGTCTGTCCGTGGCCTCTCTTCCTCAGTGCGCACTGTCACTGTGTCCTTTTTCCATCTTGTCCAGCTGTCTAACATTTCACGTAAACCCTGTTTCTTGTCTGCATCGAAGTAGCAGTCCTTGTACCTTGCATCGAGCATGGTGGTGACACAGTAAAGAGGCTCAGAGAGAATTAAACCAAATTGCTTGTTCACAGCCTCTAGTGGAGTACTTTTCTAAGTTAACCCAACGGTCTGTGTTGGCAGTTTCAATGGTTTCAATGCCATGACAGAGGGTATCACGTCTGCTGCAGACGCAGTTGATGAGCTTATATCTCCAGTCAGTTGATCGAATGGCGCTAGGAGTGTGTTCATGTTTCCAACTTTCAAACATGTTCTCAAATGCCATTGAAATGGCAGCAGCGGTATGAAAACCAGCACATTCTTGAGCATGCAATACGGCTTTCCTCAGTACAAAATCCTTTGTCGACCACTGTGCTGTCAAGCTAATAGCAGTGACGCCCATAGCAAGTAGCTCATGGATGTACGTGTAAGCAATACTGTGTAACTCTGGTAGGGCAACATCTGAAAAATAATTCCTACTTGGTATTGTGTACCAGGGATAGAGGTGCTTGATCAGTCAGCGAAAGCCCACATCATCCACGATAGAGAAAGGTTAATTGTCAAGGGCAGTGAATTCCATCATCTTGAATGGATTTCGCCTTTGAGTTGTCTCGCTGAAATGTTCTTCCTCTTTCAAATGACTGCTCGACTTGTTGACTGCTCGATCCACACAGCAGACATTGTGGGCTAGATTAGGAATGCTGTGTTGTACGTGTAGCGCTATAATTTTCGTGGCGCCATTACGTCATCTAACTACGTCAGCTTTGACATCAATTATGCACATCAGCGTTAAACTAGACATCGGGCCGATGCCGATGTTTGTATTTTTAGCTAATATCGGCAGATTCCGATATGCTTACCGATATATCGTGCATCCCTAATTGTTACAGTTGTTAGTTAGTGATCCAATTTTTGACATAATGGCATATACGTGACATAAGTCAAGATACCATGTCTTGTTTTCAGGTGTTAAGAACAAGATGAAACTACGATTTCCCACATTACAGCTTCTTGGCATAATTTTCACGTCATCATTTTCGTGACTTTGTCAGGCAACCCTATTTATTATGTAATGTACAATTGGTCAATTGTGTACATGTATTTTCCTTTCAGGCCTTCTACACAGAGGACCCCAAGACCTGCCCCGACTACGGACGCATCATCAACCAGCGCCACTTCAAACGCATCATGGCCATGACAGAGGACAGCACCATCGCTATAGGAGGGGATAGTGATGAGTCAACGTGCTACATAGGTACTACTTATGACAAGCATAATGCTACATAGATACTGTACTACTTATGATAGGCATAGCTACCTAAGATGGCGCCAGAGAAGAAGGCTGACGTTTTATGTGCCCCCAACCAGTTGTGTTTTTTGTTAGTTTCTTTGCATTGTTGTTTTTTTAAACTTATTTTGTACATAATGTTGCCACTACAGTCTCTTATGACCGAAAATAACTTCTGGACATCAGGACTGTGATTACTCACCACGGACTGGCAGAAACCTTTTTTCCCTTTAACGAGTCTGACGAGCCCGACGTGAATGATATACTGCTCTCCCAGGAACAGGCCCAGATCACCATGATTTGCGTGAAGAGAAAAAGTGGCCAAAGGGCGGGCTGCCTTCTGAGAATTTGTAGGCAATCAAATGAACCCCCACTTCCTTCCATTCTGCTAGCAAACGTGCAATCTTTGGAAAATAAAATAGAAGACCTACGTGGAAGATTAAACTCTCGAACTATTGCTCGCCTGAGGTAGAGTATCTCATGATAAGCTGTAGACCACACTATCTACCTAGAGAGTTTTCATCTGTATTTTTCGTAGCTGTTTACATACAACCACAGACTGAGGCCTGGCACTAAGATAACATTGAATGAGCTGTATTCCGCCCTAAGCAAACAAGAAAATGCTCACCCAGAGGCGGCACTCCTAGTAGCTGGGGACTTTAATGCAGGGAAACGTAAATAATTTTTCTATCAGCATGTTAAATGTGCAACCAGAGGGGGGAAAAAAACTCTGGACCACCTTTACTCCACACACAGAGATGCATACAAAGCTCTCCCTCGCCCTCCATTTGGCAATCTGACCATAATTATGTCCTCCTGATTCTTGCTTACAAGCAAAAATTAAAGCAGGAAGCACCAGTGACTTGATCAATAAAAAAGTGGTCAGATGAAGCAGATGCTAAACTACAGGACTGTTTTGCTAGCACAGATTGGAATATGTTCCGGGATTCCTCCAATGGCATTGAGGAGTACACCACATCAGTCATTGGCTTCATCAATAAGTGAATCGATGACGTCGTCCCCACAGTGATTGTACGTACATACCCCAACCAGAAGCCATGGATTGCAGGCAACATCCGCACTGAGCTAACGGCTAGAGCTGCCGCTTTCAAGGAGCGGGAAACGTATAAGAAATCCCGCTATGCCCTCCGACGAACCATCAAACAGGCAAAACGTCAATACAGGACTAAGATTGAATCGTACTACACTGGCTCTGACGGTCGTCGGATGTGACAGAACAGGGAACACACCAGGCAGGTCCGAGATACTGTTGTGAAGAAGTTTAAAGCCGGATTTGGATACAAAAAGATTTCCCAAGCTTTAAACATCCCAAGGAGCACTGTGCAAGCGATAATATTGAAATGGAAGGAGTATCAGACCACTGCAAATCTACCAAGACCTGGCCGTCCCTCTAAACTTTCAGCTCATACAAGGAGAAGACTGATCAGAGATGCAGCCAAGAGGCCCATGATCACTCTGGATGAACTGCAGAGATCTACAGCTGAGGTGGGAGACTCTGTCCATAGGACAACAATCAGTCGTATATTGCACAAATCTGGCCTTTATGGAAGAGTGGCAAGAAGAAAGCCATTTCTTAAAGATATCCATAAAAAGTGTCGTTTGGCAAGAAGAAAGTTTGCCACAAGCCACCTGGGAGACACACCAAACATGTGGAAGAAGGTGCTCTGGTCAGATGAAACCAAAATTGAACTTTTTGGCAACAATGCAAAACGTTATGTTTGCCGTAAAAGCAACACAGCTGAACACACCATCCCCACTGTCAAACATGGTGGTGGCAGCATCATGGTTTGGGCCTGCTTTTCTTCAGCAGGGACAGGGAAGATGGTTAAAATTGATGGGAAGATGGATGGAGCCAAATACAGGACCATTCTGGAAGAAAACCGTATGGAGTCTGCAAAAGACCTGAGACTGGGACGGAGATTTGTCTTCCAACAAGACAATGATCCAAAACATAAAGCAAAATCTACAATGGAATGGTTCAAAAATAAACATATCCAGGTGTTAGAATGGCCAAGTCAAAGTCCAGACCTGAATCCAATCGAGAATCTGTGGAAAGAACTGAAAACTGCTGTTCACAAATGCTCTCCATCCAACCTCACTGAGCTCGAGCTGTTTTGCAAGGAGGAATGGGAAAAAATGTCAGTCTCTCGATGTGCAAAACTGATAGAGACATACCCCAAGCGACTTACAGCTGTAATCGCAGCAAAAGGTGGCGCTACAAAGTATTAACTTAAGGGGGCTGAATAATTTTGCACGCCCAATTTTTCAGTTTTTGATTTGTTAAAAAAGTTTGAAATATCCAATAAATGTCGTTCCACTTCATGATTGTGTCCCACTTGTTGTTGATTCTTCACAAAAAAATACAGTTTTATATCTTTATGTTTGAAGCCTGAAATGTGGCAAAAGGTTGCAAAGTTCAAGGGGGCCGAATACTTTCGCAATGCACTACAGGATTACTACTGCATTACAGGCCCATGGTTATTATTTACACAAACAAACCCCACTACATTATTTAGTACCAAGCAGTTAGTGTTAAGCCCTTATTTGTAGATCTAGTTGATGTATATCTATGCTCAGGGCATCGCATACCCAATAGTTGGTTACCCTGACACATCTAGTTGTGTATCTATGCTCCCCTCCTCAGCTCCTACAGTACTGCTTTGGGGTTAAAGTTGGTTTCCCATCTAGTTAATGTATATCTATGTTCTGGCCACAACATACCCTGCTGTTGGTCACCCTGACACATCTAGTTGTGTATCTTTGCTCCCCTCCTCAGCTCCTACAGCACTGCTATGGGGTTAAAGTTGGTTTCCCATCTAGTTGATGTATATCTATGTTCTGGCCACCACATACTCTGCTGTTGGTCACCCTGACACATCTAGTTGTGTATATATGCTCCCCTCCTCAGCTCCTACAGTACTGCTATGGGGTTAAAGTTGGTTTCCCATCTAGTTCATGTATATCTATGTTCTGCCCACCACATGCCCTACAGTTGGATACCCTGACACATTTAGTTGTGTATCTATGCTCCCCTCCTCAGCTCCTACAGTACTGCTATGGGGTTAAATTTGGTTTCCCATCTAGTTGACCTCTAAATATATTATCCCCTACTCAGACCATACAGTGCTGCTACTGGTTTCCCTGACACATCTAGTTAATCCATATCTGTCCTCCCTCCTTCTCAGCTCCTACAGTACTGAAGGACGTGCAGGTGAACTCCAAGGTGATGCAGGAGGAGATTTTTGGTCCCCTGCTCCCCATCCTGACGGTCAGTGGAGTGGACGAGGCCATCAACTTCATCAACAAGGGAGAGAAACCCCTCGCCCTCTATATCTTCTCACCTGATGACAAGGTAACCACTCACACATGCACACATATAGAGAACACACAAGCACATGCTCAGCAACTATTTATTTTTAAAACAATAATGGTGGGCTGTTTTTTTCATTAAAATGTCTCATTCTCTCTCACTCCTCTCACCCCTCCTACTCAACCCTCCCTCCCTTGCTCTTCTCTCTCTGCATCCCCCTTCTCTCTCTCTCTCTCATCCCATCTCTCTCTTTAGGTGATAAAGAAAGTGATAGCAGAGACCTCCAGTGGAGGAGTGTTGGCTAATGACTGTCTTGTGCACTACTCTGTCAGTGCACTGCCCTTTGGTGGAGTGGGTAAGTAAGGTTCACTACATAACACAACAACAAAACATTGCTGTTTCACACGGAGTCAAATGAGAAGAGATATGTGTTCTTCAATTTTCCCCCTGTAGGTAACAGTGGAATGGGCAGCTACCACGGAAAGTTCAGCTTTGACAACCTGAGCCACCTGAGGGGCTGTCTTATCAAGCAGCTGAAGATGGAGGGGGTTAACGACATGCGCTACCCTCCCCATACTGCCAAGAAACTGTTCTGGGCACGCTTCTTCATCCTCAAAAATCCAGACCTGGGGTGGTTAGGACGCATGACGCTGCTCGCTATCATCGCTGTGGTGGCTGCTGTGGTGTTACAGGTTAGGGGGAAGGAGGAAACTGTGTGTGTGTGTGGGGGGGGGGGGGCTGGTAAGAAGCGATTTGGGAATTTTAGATTGAGTTTCACTGATTGGTGGATGTGTGTGTTTCTGTGTGTTTCTTCAGAGATATCTTCAGTGAGATCAAACAAGTCTAACCGTACTTCTGGCCTGATGTTACTCTGGTGACCCGCTGGACCCTGGAACAGAGTTGGCTCTAAAAGTGCTAAATGAACTTTGACGCGGTTAAGATTCTGTCTGCTTCAAGATAATAATCATTCGTAACCATAGTAATGTCAGGTTCAACCTTTAACCCCTCCCCAATAACCCCTATCAGAATTATTATGCAGTTCTGCATGAAGCCGTTTCAGAAGGATTAGCTTGCTAATGCTTACTAACATTAGCTAGCCGCAACAGATTTTATGAATGTGATTTTTTATCTGATTTATGGCACGTTAATCAGTGTAATATTATGTGAATTTGTTAGTTAAACCTGTCCGCTTTTTATTTTAAGCCTTAAAACGTTGAAATGTTTGCTGCTTATTAACATTTTGGAAAATGTATCAAAATATACAATGCATACCTCTTATAAAAGGTTATAACTGGTCATATCGCTGCGCTATGAAGAAGCATAGCTGACCTATATGCAAGGTTCTCTAAGGATTGCATAAATTCCTTTCATATGAATGAATAATCATGAAGTATTGTGTGTTAATATTGTACTACTATTACACATGCTTGTATGTTTCAGTCAGCCTCAGAGAAGCACAACTCTAGTTCTGTTATCATTTCAGTTTTTAATTTCAACCGTTAGAAAGAGATTGCAATGGAGATGTATTTTATTTGAAGTAGAACTTTAACATTCCCTGTCAGTGATTTACCATGCTTTTCCAGGGCAATTGTTCTGATTGTTGCATTGTATTTTTTATCTTTCACATTCACACTATGTGCCTGAAACAAAACCAAATAACCAATCAAGTACCTTTCGAGAATTACACCTTCCATTTCACCACAGAGTTCGTAAAATATTTGCCTGAAGAACTTGTATTCAATAGCTCAGGGTGTAACAAAGTATGACAACTACTATGCCTGAGCAACAATGAAGGAGTAACAGCGTATAATTTCAATGTTTTGGTATTGCCGTCAGAGCATTCCCATGGCATTGATTGTAATTGATTTGTAATAAATCCATTTTTATGTCCTTCACTTATTGATTGCGGTTGTGTTATTGATAGGGAATGAGAGGAATATCCAGTGGCGATTTTAGCATGTATATCTTGGTGCGGTAAACTCCCCCCAAATGTTTTTTATGCATGCCAGCAAAGGCACTACACAACACAAGACTAAACAATACATGGATTGCACTCTAACGGTGACAAACGGTGCCCACAAACGGTTAGGGCCTACATAAATCTGTCCCAACAGCAGAGCTTTCTTTTCAGCACCATTGAGTAAATCCTTACCACCGCTACACCTGGCTTTCAGCGGAACCTTGTCTGGCAGCGAAACAGTTCATTCAGCCTCATTTACTGCCTTTTAAAAACACTAATTTGATATGGCTTGCTTAAACAAATGTGGTTTCTACTGACAATTGATATGTACAAACTATGGCATAAGGGAACAATGAGCGGAGAGGAAATCCGTGATTTTGATTAAGACATTAATGAGCGAGCTAAGACGGACGTAGTCATAACAATTTGTTTTTAAACTTTTTAAATGTAAAGTGACAGAATTCAGAACATGGGCCGTTCTTACAGTATTCTCCTTGTACACCAAGTCAGAACTGTAGGATAAGTAAAGGGGGCATATAAGCAGACAATGAAAGCTCTTAAGAGTATTCGATGATGACATTTCTCTAAAACAGGCTACATGTAAACCACCAAGTCAGAAAAGAAGGCTAAGTTATGAGGGGGAAAGGAACCAAATTATTATGGTGAGGCACATGGGCTACTAACAGCTTACTACACAACATATACTTATAATTACTTTCTTAGCTACATTATACATATCTCACTGGCATATTACATCATTTTTGCAGCAGCATTCAAGACATTTTTGGACTCACCTTGTTGTGCTGTCCTCACTTGAACAGGAAGGTGGCGCAGTGGTCCTTTTTGTGGCAAATTTTGTCATAGAACTTTCAAGACAACTAGGAACTCTGAAAAAATCAAGGTTGAATCATGTCAGAGATCTTCAGGACGGAGCTCTAGAAAGAGGCCCGAGTTCCCAACTTCAAATTCACAGACTTGGACAACTTACCCTCTCCACCGAATAGCAGGCTAGTGCTTATGCAGCGAATAGCAGGCTAGTTAGCCACTGATTCCTTCCAAATCACATATTTTTGAATTTGAACTTGTCTAATGTTTATGTCCAATGGCCGAAGGAGCACCAATATGTTTAATCTATAATTTCTCTTCATATGACAAGGATTGAAAAGGATTTACAAGAGATTATCGACTTGATTCATGAAGACTGCTTGTTTAGCTTGCTAGCTAAGATTTTGAAAGTATGATGTTGACATGATCAGTCCAATCAAAGCTCCAGTACATAAAACATGATTTGACATCATTTAATCTGTGGCCAATGACCTTGAGCCTTCTTGGATGTGCACTTCTAATGTAAATCTATGGCAACAACCAAGTGGCTTGAACTTTCTAGCTGTCCCTGTATATTTGGCAGTGACGTAGTGTCCCTATGAGTGAGAGAACACTGAGCCAATCACGGTGCAACTTGAGAACATTATCAACCACTATGCTCTGTATTTTCTTCTGGCTGCCCCACCACCAAAGAAAGCACTGAGCTAGGCTGAAACAACTGCATTTTGGAGCTGCCTTACTCAAGAAAGCAAGAAAAGAGACCATGTTTGCATGCAGCTTTATTAACTCAATCAGTTTGCCAACTGATATGTGATACGTATTATTTTAATTTTTTTATTTATTTGCTTAATGGGGGGCTCTGCCCCACCTGCCTTGAATGACGGGTCGCCACTGGGAATATCAGATGATCAGGTTTCTAAATAGATCCACAATGTCAGTAGGACATTCCATGTGTGTGGTTTGCTATGATAAATATGGCCAGTAGGTGTTGCTCTAACTACTTGACTACAACTTTGAAGAAACCTGCCAGTAGTTATTTTCTCCACCTTCTCTGTCTCTCTACCTCCCTCTCTCTCTCCCCATCTCTCCCTTTTTCACTCTCTCCCTCCCTCACTATCATCCCCTTTCTTCATCTCTCAGGTGGAGGGTCAGAGAGTGTGTGTGTGTGTGTGTGTGTGCGTCAGAGTGTGTGTTTTCATTAATGTATGCCTCTATCTGGCTCCTGGGAGTGTGCGCGAGTGGTAGTCATGGATTTTGCTCTTTACCTCTCCAGTCTCCTCTCTGTTTTCATCCACTGCTCAGGTAAGACATTTGAGGTTTTTGTGATTGTGTATTTCGGAAATAATCAAAACTTCCAAAATGGCGCAGAAGAGGATGGCTGTCGTTTTACATGCCCCTAATCAATTGTGCTATTATTATTATTTTTTTCATTGTTCGTAACTTATTTTTGAACTTGTTTTGTACATAATGTTGCTGCTACCATCTCTTATGACCAAAAATAACTTCTGGACATCAGAACATGGATTACTCACCACAGACTGGAAGAAGCTTTTTCTTTTAACGAGTCCGACGAGAAAGATATACTGCTCTTCCGGGAACAGGCCCAGATCCACGTAATTTGCGTGAAGAAAAGACAGAGGAAAAGAGGATGCAGATCAGGCTGCCTTTTGAGAATCTGTAGGCGAGCGAGTAAACTCCCACTGCCATCAATTCTACTTGCTAACATGCAATCATTGTAAAATAAAATGGATGACCTACGATTACGATTATCCTACCAACAGGACATTAAGAACTGCAATGTCCAATGTTTCACCGTTTCGTGGCTGAAAGACGACACGGACAATTTATGCTAGAAGGATTTTCAATGCATCAGCAGAACAGAGAAGGTACGTCTGGGAAGAAGAGGGGTGGGTGTGTGTGTCTTCTTGTCAATAACAGCTGGTGTGCGATGTCTAATATTAAAGAAGTCTCGACGTATTGCTCGCCTGAGGTAGAGTACGTTATGATGAGCTGTAGACAACACAATCTACGAAGAGAGTTCTCATCTATATTATTCATAGCCGTCTATTTACCACCACATACCGATGCTGGCACTAAGACCGCTCTCAACCAACTCTATAAGGCCATAAGCAAACAATAAAATGCTCACCCAGAAGCAGCGCTCCTGGTGACCAGGGACTTCAATGCAGACAAAATTTAAATCAGATACATTTTTACCAGCACGTCACATGTGCAACCAGAGGAAATAAAACTCTAGACCACCTTTACTCCACAAACAGAGATTCATACAAAGCTCTCCCTCACCCTCCATTTGGCAAATCTGACCATAATTATATCCTCCTGATTCCTGCTTACAAGCAAAAACTAAAGCAGGAAGTACCAGTGACTCGCTCAATACGGAAATGGTCAGATGGCGCGGATGCTACTCTACATTACTGTTTTGCTAGGACAGATTGGAATATGTTCCGGGATTCATCCACTGGCATTGAGGAGTATTCGACCTCAGTCATCAGCTTCATCAATAAGTGCATTGACGACGTTGTTCCCAAAGTGACAGTATGTATATACAGTATCCCAACCAGAAGCCATGGATTACAGGCAACATCCGCATCAAGCATCAAGCTTGAGCTGAGCTGTAGTCATTGAACAGCATTCGCACATACGTGGTCCTTTTGTCCAGGTGGGAAAGGGCAGTGTGGAGTGCGATTGAGATTGTGTCATCTGTGGACCTGTTGGGGCGGTATGCGAACCATCAATAATTTAGCCGACGACACCACAGTGGTAGGCCAGATCACGAACAACAATGAGACAGCGTATAGGGAGGAGGTCAGAGTGTGGTAGTGTGGTGACAGGACAACAACCTCTCCCACAATGTGAGCAAGACAAAGGAGCTGATCGTGGACTACAGGCAAAGCCGGTCCGAACAGGCCCCCATTAACATCAACGGGGCTGTAGTGGAGCAGGTCGAGAGTTTCAAGTTCCTTGGTGTCCACATCACCAATGATCTATCATGATCCAAACACACCAAGACAGTTGTGAAAAGGGCACTACAAAACTTTTTCCCCCTCAGGAGACTGAAAAGATTTGGTATGGGTCCCGAGATCCTCAAAAAGTTATACGGCTACACCATTGAGAGCACGGCTACACCATGGTTCTGGTATGGCAACTGCTTCGGCATCTGACCGTAATTTATATAATGGCCACCGGACTATTTACATTGGCTATGTTGAGAGGTATCTTGCAAGTAAGCATTTCATTGCACTGTTTACATCCCTCTGTATTCTGTATATATGATTAATAAAATTGTGTTTGATTTAATTTGATTTGATTTTTGACAGTAAGGATGCTTGCCATTTCAGGAGACATAGTTCCTGAAAAAGAGTAAAAGAGAGTACACCAGGGATATATCTCAGGATACATTTGTCCAGGATGGCTGTAGTGCTCCAAGCAACAAGGCACACTTGTTGGGGCAACACAAGATGCAGTTCAGCCTTTAGAGGAAGCAGAGCTTCAAGTAGGTTGTTGAAAATTCTCTCTGGTATGCTGGGTGTTTGGTGGTATAGATGAAGAGTGACGCAAAAAAATATGCTGTCAATCAGATGACTTTGAAGGAGTACCTGCAGGTCCAACCCCACCATTCAGCATCCAGTCCACACATCTACCCGCATCAGTCCTCCGCTCCTGTATGGACTACTTTACCACCAGCTGGGCCTCTGTCCATGGCCATGACACCAGTGCCCGGCTGGGCCTCTGTTCATGATCTCCACACCTATGCTCGGCTGTCCCTCGGTTAGACCCATCCTCTGCTCCTTACGGGCTAGGCATTATGATGGTGCCAGTGATCAGTCACTCTCCATTTTCAGTTAATTATATATAATTGTAATTATTTGTGTTAAATTGTTTGTCCCTGTGGTGTTTATTTAACTGTATATACAGCATCATACTCAAAAGTATTCTCCCCTTCCTCTTAATTCACTCTGTAATTACATTTCACCCAATTAATGTCCGTCTTTGAATGGTGTATAAACTATTTAATGTTCCTGCTTGTGTGCTATGTGCACTGATTTCAAACAATTAAGGTTATGTTTATCACTCTCAGTCTTCCTCCAATTCTGTCTTCAATGACTTCCTAGATTTACAATCAAAACAACTTAGCTAACAAAGAGACAGGTTTTCATAATACAAAGTTATGGATGATGATGATGATGATGACAGATTTACAGGCTGAGAGGAACGAGGATTGGAAAAGAAAGCAATAAAAACGATTCAAGGCTAAATACAGCAGCCGTGTTGGGATCAAATTTAATAAAATGTATTTATAAAGCCCTTCTTACATCAGCTGATGTCACAAAGAGCTGTACAGAAACCCAGCCCAAAACCCCAAACAGCAAGCAATGCAGGTGTAGAAGCACGGTGGCTAGGAAAAACTCTCTAGAAAGGCCAGAACCAAGGAATAAACCTAGAGAGGAACCAGGCTATGAGGGGTGGCCTGTCCTCTTCTGGATGTGCCGGGGTGGAGATTATAACAGAACATGGCCAAGATGTTCAAATGTTCAAAGATGACCAGCGTTGTCTAATAATAATCACAGTGGTTGTCGAGGGTGCAACAGATCAGCACCTCAGGAGTAAATGTCAGTTGGCTTTTCATAGCCGATTATTCAAAGTATCTCTACCGCTCTTGCTGTCTCTAGAGAGTTGAAAACAGCAGGTCTGGGACAGGTAGCATGTCCGGTGAACAGGTAAGGGTTCCATAGCCGCAGGCAGAACAGTTGAAACTGGAGCAGCAGCACGGCTAGGTGGACTGGGGACAGCTAGGAGTCATCAGGCCAGGTAGTCCTGAGGCATGGTCCTAGGGCTCAGGTCCTCCGAGAGACAGAAAGAAATAAAGAGAGAAAGAGAATTGGAGAGAGCATACTTAAATTCACACAGGACACCGGATAAGACAGGAGAAATACTCCAGATATAACAGACTGACCCTAGCCCCCCGACATAAACAACTGCTGCATAAATACTGGAGGCTGGGACAGGAGGGGTCGGGAGACACTGTGGCCCCATCCGACGACACCCCCGGACAGGGCCAAACAGGCAGGATATAACCCCACCCACATTGCAAAAGCACAGCTCCCACACGACTAGAGGGATATCTTCAACAACCAACTTACCATCCTGAGACAAGGCCGAGTATAGCCTACAAAGATCTCCGCCACGGCACAACCCAAGGGGGGGCGCCAACCCGGACAGGAAGATCACATCAGTGACTCAACCCACTCAAGTGACGCACCCCTCCTAGGGACGGCATGGAAGAGCACCAGTAAGCCAGTGACTCAGCCCCTGTAATAGGGTTAGAGGCAGAGAATCCCAGTGGAGAGAGGGGAACCAGGCAGGCAGAGACAGCAAGGGCGGTTCGTTGTTCCAGTGCCTTTCCGTTCACCTTCACATTCCTGGTCCAGACTACACTCAATCATAGGACCTACTGAAGAGATGAGTCTTCAATAAAGACTTAAAGGTTGAGACCGAGTCTGTCTCTCACATGGGCAGGCAGACCATTCCATAATAATGGAGCTCTATAGGAGAAAGCCCTGCCTCCAGCTGTTTGCTTAGAAATTCTAAGGACAGTAAGGAGGCCTGTGTCTTGTGACTGCAGCGTACGTGTAGGTATGTACGGCAGGACCAAATCGGAAAGATAGGTAGGAGCAAGCCCATGTAATGCTTTGTAGTTTAGCAGTAAAACCTTGAAATCAGCCCTTGCCTTAACAGGAAGCCAGTGTAGAGAGGCTAGCAACTGGAGTAATATGATCACATTTTTTGGGATCTAGTCAAGATTCTAGCAGCCGTGTTTAGCACTAACGGAAGTTTATTTAGTGCTTTATCCGGGTAGCCGGAAAGTAGAGCATTGCAGTAGTCTAACCTAGAAGTGACAAAAGCATGGATTAATTTTTCTGCATCATTTTTGGACAGAAAGTTTCAGATTTTTGCAATGTCTTGATATGGTCGTCAAAAGAGAGATTAGGGTCCAGAGTAACACCGAGATCCTTCACAGTTTTATTTGAGACGATTGTACAACCATCAAGATTTATTGTCAGATACAACAGAAGATCTCTTTGTTTCTTGGAACCTAGAACAAGCATCTATGTTTTGTCCGAGTTTAAAAGTAAAACATTTGTAGCCATCCCCTTCCTTATGTCTGAAACATAGGCTTCCAGGGAGGGCAATTTTGGGGCTTCACCATGTTTCATCGAAATGTACAGCTGTGTGTCAACCGCATAGCAGTGAAAGTTAACATTATGTTTCCGAATGACATCACCAAGAGGTAAAATATATAGTGAAAACAATAGTGGTCCTAAAACAGAACGTTGATGAACACCGAAGTATACAGTTGATTTGGCAGAGGACAAGCCATCCACAGAGACAAACTGACATCTTTCCGACAGATAAGATCTAAACCAGGCCAGAACTTTTCCGTGTTGACCAATTTGGGTTTCCAATCTCTCCAAAAGAATGTGGTGATCAATGGTATCAAAGGCAGCACTAAGGTCTAGGAGCATGAGGACAGATGCAGAGCCTCGGTCTGACGACATTAAAAGGTAATTTACCACCTTCACAAGTGCAGTCTCAGTGCTGTGATGGGATCTAAAACCAGACTGAAGCGTTTCGTATACATTGTTTGTCTTCAGGAAGCAGTGAGTTGCTGCGCAACAGCCTTTTCAAAATTATTTGAGAGGAATGGGAGATTCGATATAGGCCGATAGTTTCTGATATTTTCTGGGTCAAGGTTTGGCTTTTTCAAGAGGCTTTATCACTTCCACTTTTAGTGAGTTTGGTACACATCCGGTCGATAGAGAGCCGTTTATTATGTTCAACATAGGAGGGTCAAGCACAGGAAGCAGCTCTTTCAGTAGTTTAGTTGGAATAGGGTCCAGTAGGCAGCTTGATGGTTTAGAGGCCATGATTATTTTCATCAATGTGTCAAGAGATATACTACTAAAAAACTTGAGTGTCTCCCTTGATCCTAGGTCCTGGCACAGTTGTGCAGACTCAGGACCACTGAGCTTTGAGATTGAGATTTAAAGAGGAGTCTGTAATTTGATTTAAAGAGGAGTCCGTAATTTGCTTTTTAATGATCATGATCTTATCCTTAAAGAAGTTCATAAATTTATCACTACTGAAGTGAAAGGCATCCTCTCTTTGGGAATGCAGCTTTTTAGTTTAGTTAGCTTTGCGACAGTATCAAAAATAAATGTTGGATTGTTCTTATTTTCCCCAAATAAATTGGAAAAATAGGATGATCGAGCAGCAGTGAGGGCTCTAACAGCCTGCTGCCTGGCCTGCCCCCTATTCCATTGTGGAGCTAGGGGAGTTAGAGCCCTGTCTATGTTCATAGATAAAATGAGAGTACCCCTCCAGCTAGGATGGAGTCCGTTACTCCTCAACAGATCAGGCTTGGTCCTGTTTGTGGGTGAGTCACAGAAAGAGGGCCAATTATCTACAAATGCTATCTTTTGGGAGGTGCAGAAAAAAGTTTTCAACCAGCGATTGAGTTGTGAGACTCTGCTGTAGAGCTCATCACTCCCCCTAACTGGGAGGGGGCCAGAGACAATTACTCGATGCCGACATATCTTTCTAGCTGATTTACAAGCTGAAGCTATGTTGCGCTTGGTGACCTCTGACTGTTTCATCCTAACATCGTTGGTAACAATATCCCTATACTCTCTACATTCGCCAGTTGTAGCTTTAGCCAGCACCATTAGCCTTAACGTCGGTAGCCCTGCCCCCTGGTAAACAGTATATGATCGCTGGATGATTCGTTTGAAGTCTAATACTGCGGGCAATGAAGTCGCCAATGACTAGGGTTTTCAATTTGTCAGAGCTAATGGTGGGAGTTTTCGGCGCCTCAGACCCTGTAACGGGAGGAGTACCAGAGAAGGCTAGGCCTCTGACTCCGACTCACTGCTTAATGGGGAGAACCGGTTGAAAGTTTCTGTCGGCTGAATGAGCGACACTGGTTGAGCATTCCTACAGCATTTCATTCCAGAAGCCATGAGAAAGTTGTCCGGCTGCGGGGACTGTGCAAGGGAATTTATACTACTATCTGTACTTACTGGTGGCACAGACGCTGTTTCATCCTTTCCTACACTGAAATTACCCTTGCCTAACGATTGCGTCTGAAGCTGGGCTTGCAGCACAGCTATCCTCAACGTAATGCAATCGTTCTCCTGTATATTATGAGTACAGCGACTGCAATTAGAAGGTATCATGTTAATGTTACTACTTAGCTTCGGCTGGTGGAGGTCCTGACGAACCACGTCCAGATAAAGCGTCCGGAGTGAAAAAGTTGAATGAAAAAAGTCAAGCGAGGGAAAAACTAAAAATATAAAAGTAAAAACCGTAAAGTTGGCAGGTGGAAAAGTAAGGTTAGCAACAAAACGCACGGCAGCACGTAAACAAGTCTACAAGTTGTGACTGGAAATGACGAGAGGAAAAGGAAGACGCATTCAGAGTGAAAGAGGATGTTGGGTCGGGAACGGTGAGTATGTTCATTCTTGGTAGAAATTGCATCCCGAATTCGCTACATTTGTTAATTGCTGGTGGCACAACCTCGACTAACTTGTTGGACGACGGCTTCTTGAATATATCCTCTGTAAAATTTACCCCGAATTAGCCTGGTAAAGGTACTGCTTTTTTCTCCATTCTTCTTCACTTCATATATTTATCATCAATGTTTGAATAATCTTCATTGTTAAAGTTAACACTGCTCCCTGGTGGTCTAGTGGTTAGGATTTGACGCTCTCACCGCTGTAATCCGGGTTCGATTCCTGGTTAGGGAATTACATTTTCGCCTCTCGGCATTATGTTTTTGATGGTGATGAGTAGAAGACATATATGCTACATAGGCTACAACAAAAAATGTCATATATTTTTTTTGTCTCAATGGGAGAATTACATCCTAATGAATAGCCAGCCGGCTCTTGTTCATGACATTGGTGGGACCTACAGATTCTCAGACTTCCCATCCATCACCATCCATCCAAAGACAACCATTTTATTTCCCTATTTCAGAGGAAATTATATAATAACTCAATGCATTCATGCAACACTGAGATGAAACCTGGCAGCCCTTACCTTAACAGTGCCCTTTGCGTGTTTATTACAGCCTGAGCATGTGTGTGAAAGGGGCTGATGAATTGTGATATCCACTTTATCTAGACCAATAGTCAGATTCAGACTCTCATAATAAAGAGGAAAGAAATCTTTCTGACTAGGCTACTGTTAGTGCTCAGCTCACCCCTTCCCTCTCTGTCTTTCTTCCCCCTGCAGAGATGGATTGCGTGCCTTGGCTGAGCTGCGCAGCTGCTGCAGAGATCTCACGGCGGCGCAGATGAAAGTATCGGTCTGGGCTTTGTCGCAGCACCGAGAGCTCGCTCCTTCGGCCCCGTCTCGTGATCATCGTCACATCCATCGCCAAAAACGCCGTGCCGTGCAGACACCCACGACAACCAACATTCGAGCGGATAATAAGAGAAAAGCCGATAGGTCGATAAATAGCCTAAATATGGCGGCTATAACCGCGTTATAACCGTAAACATCGACTGATGGTAGGGACTATTGCCTCGATAACCTAACCGCGCAACAGAAGAGGAGGAAAGACGCACTTGTTCAGCAAAAGGAACATCACTTGTGTAGGTCGGGTCGGAAGATGTATGCAGCAATGCAGACTACTCAATTAAGCTTGTCAATGAATCGAGGCTATATCAATCTGCATGCCCCTCTGTCCATCGCGCTCTCTCTCTGTTCTGATTAGGTTTGTCAGTCTGTCTGTCTGTGTTTCCATACAGAGGCTGCTCACTGGCCCAAAGAGACATGAGACAACTGCAGGAGGCAGGTAACTAGGCAACAATAGAAACACTGCACGCGCCACGGCGGGATAACATGGGGTACAAGGTAAGCGCGCGACCCCCCCCCCCCCCCCCCCCCCTGCATCCTATAATGACTAGTTGTCGTTGATTCAACATGCATCTAACGTGCTTTGAATATATATGTTGTTATGGAACAGTGCCTTATTGTATATTATGGAAGGAAAGTAGGTAGGTAACCAACTACTGGAAATGTACCAGTGTGGAAGGAAATTATGTTATTTCATGTTGAAAAGCAGGGCTATGTTGGTATATTGGATTTAATAGCTAACGGTTAATCGTTTTCAGGGTTTCAGGTGTGTCTTAACACTTAGTTTTTTTGTGTGGTGGTGGTGAATGAGTTTGGTCCCAGATCTGTTGGTCCTCTTGCCAACTCCATTGTTCATTATCAAGCCAAACATCATTGGCATGACAATGAGTGACAAGGAGTTGGCATGATAGCAAAAACAAACTGGTATTCAGGTTAGTACATGAGAGCATTATGAGGCATACCCAAATCCATGAGAGGGCAAGTTGAAACTTGGCAGTTTTAGTTTTATGTCCCTATGTAAAAATAGCAAAAAAGCTCTAAATGATTGAGTGACACAGGTTGGCGTAAAATCTGTATCTTCGCTGAGCTGTGTCAGCACCATGGACAGAGCGTTCAGCGGTATGTGTAAGGGGGCTGTGGAGAGCCACTTGGGCGGTTAGGTTTGACTCCTTTGGGTTTCCATAAAATGTGGGAAAATCTCATCTGTGGTAGGCTAAGTGAATAAATGATAGGCCTCAGTCTGTAATATCATTTATTAGGGCAAGGTCAAGTTTACTCTTGAAGCTGCTTCACTCAACTCTGCCTCATACCCCACCATTACAGAGTTTAGTTCGCTTCTTAGCTAGCTGTAAAAATTGTTAGTGTTATTAACCTTAGCCTATTTAGCTAGCGCGAACCAGCTAATCTGCCACTACCATGTTGGATATCAGTAATTGGCTTCGCAAAGTACTCAAACAAAGCCAAAAGAGAGCTATGAGCAGCAGCAGCATCAAGCCACCTATCCCAGCATCCAAGCTCTAGCTATTTCTGAGTGCAGAGCCTTCCCCCTCTTCCACAAGCGCCACCAGGATAATAGCTCCACAGCCGCCTCCACCTCCAACTGTTCCTGACGATCATGGAACAGAGGTACCAGCCCAGGTTAGCCTAGAATCCTACCATAGCCACAGGTTTTCTGTCCAAAAACGTTCATTAAATAGCAATTAGGATGGCATCAAACACATGGACACCATGTGTTTGATATATTTGATAACATTCCACTCATCCCGCTCCAGCCATTACCACAAGCCTGTCCTCCCCAATTAAGGTGCCAACAACTTCCTGTGATAGAACGAGAGTGTCTGGAATACTCAGTTACGGCAGATGCAGCATTTTGTTTCCCATTTAGAATGTTCTGTGTTGGGTCCAATGCTATTTCAGACACGGCCTTCTCCTAAGCTGGGTATTCTAACTCGAAGCATGCTATTGATAGTACCAATGGATTCGCTAGGCACACATCAAGTAAATAGCATTTGAAATGCACTGCACTGTGGAAAGAAAAACAGGTTTGGGTATGGGTACTGAGGTATTAACACTTGTTAATGATGGGCAGCTGGCAAGAAATCGCATGTTTGTGTCAGCGATTGCGGATGAAACATACTCTCTGGAAATACAAGGAACTTGCCAAGGTGTTTAGCACCATACCCTACAATGCCACATACACGTCACAGGATATTAAACATTAAATCATAGGGCTCATGAGTGAGATTGTCACTGAGGAAGCTACGTGCAATAACACATTTTCCACTTTGACAAAAGTGTTCAGTCAGCACAGAAAAAGCATGCTGCACCAGAGGAAAGCTAAGCTAATTCAACTGACATTTGATGGACATATTCAATCAATCCCTATACCAGTCCGCTGTTCCCACATGCTTCAAGAGGGCCACCATTGTTCCTGTTCCCAAGAAAGCTAAGGTAACTGAGCTAAACGACTACCGCCCCGTAGCACTCACTTCCGTCATCATGAAGTGCTTTGAGAGACTAGTCAAGGACCATATCACCTCCACCCTACCTGACACCCTAGACCCACTCCAATTTGCTTACCGCCCAAATAGGTCCACAGACGATGCAATCTTAACCACACTGCACACTGCCCTAACCCATCTGGACAAGAGGAATACCTATGTGAGAATGCTGTTCATTGACTACAGCTCGGCATTCAACACCATAGTACCCTCCAAGCTGGTCATCAAGCTCGAGACCCTGGGTCTCGACCCCGCCCTGTGCAACTGGGTACTGGACTTCCTGACGGGCCGCCCCCAGGTGGTGAGGGTAGGCAACAATATCTCCTCCCCGCTGATCCTCAACACTGGGGCCCCACAAGGGTGCGTTCTGAGCCCTCTCCTGTACTCCCTGTTCACCCACGACTGCGTGGCCACGCACGCCTCCAACTCAATCATCAAGTTTGCGGACGACACAACAGTGGTAGGCTTGATTACCAACAACGACGAGACGGCCTACAGGGAGGAGGTGAGGGCCCTCGGAGTGTGGTGTCAGGAAATTAACCTCACACTCACCGTCAACAAAACTAAGGAGATGATTGTGGACTTCAGGAAACAGCAGAGGGAACACCCCCCTATCCACATCGATGGAACAGTAGTGGAGAGGGTAACAAGTTTTAAGTTCCTCGGCATACACATCACAGACAAACTGAATTGGTCCACTCACACAGACAGCATTGTGAAGAAGGCGCAGCAGCGCCTCTTCAACCTCAGGAGGCTGAAGAAATTTGTCTTGTCACCAAAAGCACTCACAAACTTCTACAGATGCACAATCGAGAGCATCCTGGCGGGCTGTATCACCGCCTGGTACGGCAACTGCTCCGCCCTCAACCGTAAGGCTCTCCAGAGGGTAGTGAGGTCTGCACAACGCATCACCGGGGGCAAACTACCTGCCCTCCAGGACACCTACACCACCCGATGTCACAGGAAGGCCATAAAGATCATCAAGGACATCTACCACCCGAGCCACTGCCTGTTCACCCCGCTATCATCCAGAAGGCGAGGTCAGTACAGGTGCATCAAAGCTGGGACCGAGAGACTGAAAAACAGCTTCTATCTCAAGGTCATCAGACTGTTAAACAGCCACCACTAACATTGAGTGGCTGCTGCCAACACACTGACACTGACTCAACTCCAGCCACTTTAATAATGGGAATTGATGGGAAATGATGTAAATATATCACTAGCCACTTTAAACAATGCTACCTTATATAATGTTACTTAACCTACATTATTCATCTCATATGCATACGTATATACTGTACTCTATATCATCGACTGTATCCTTATGTAATACATGTATCACTAGCCACTTTAACTATGCCACTTTGTTTACATATCTCATATGTATATACTGTACTCGATACCATCTACTGTATCTTGCCTATGCTGCTCTGTACCATCACTCATTCATATATCCTTATGTACATATTCTTTATCCCCTTACACTGTGTACAAGACAGTAGTTTTGGAATTGTTAGTTAGATTACTTGTTGGTTATTACTGCATTGTCGGAACTAGAAGCACAAGCATTTCGCTACACTCGCATTAACATCTGCTAACCATGTGTATGTGACAAATAAAATTTGATTTGATTTGATTTGATTTGATTTACAAGAAGATTTGGGGGAGAATGGAAAGATCAATTACTCAGGAAGTTCCACAGAGCATCAAGGAGGCTTCAACTGGTCTGAAAAGGTAAGAAAGAATCTAGCTGTTTTAAAACATGTTTTTAATCTGCTTTAGTTTGTAGTGCTCTGTCCATGGTGCTGCTAGAGAGCAGCTGAGATTTCGCGCCAAACTGTTACTTCTTGGTCAAATGCATTTAAACTTTTATGTTTATTGTGGAATAGTGTGATATAAACAGAATACGTTTTTTGTGGTATAGTGTGATGTAAGCAGAATTCAATATAATTCCAATGCAAAATTCCAAATGACGCCCCTGGGTATAGCTACATATATAAGGAGTTCCTACATATGCTGAGCACTAGTTGGCTGCTTTTACTTCAATCTGCGGTCCAACTCATCCCAAACCATCTCAATTCGGTTGAGTTTGGGTGATTGTGGAGATCAGGTCATCTGACGCAGCACTCCATCACTTTTCTTGGTCAAATAGCCCTTACACAGCCTGGAGGTGTATTTTGGGTCATTGTCCTGTTGAAAAATATATTATAGTCCCAATAAACGCAAATCAGATGGGATGGTGTATCGCTGCAGAATGCTGTGGTTGTAATGGTCCTGTGTGTAGCTGGTGTAGAGAGTCAGGCGCAGGACAGCAGATATGAGTAATCAACATACTTTACTCAAATTTACAAAAATAAAAAGCAACATAGCGAGCCTACAAAAACGGACCGATGTACAAAGAACAATCACTAACAAACAAAACATGGGGAACAGAGGGTTAAATAATAAACAGGTCATTGGTTGAGTGAAGCTAGGTGTGAAAGACAAAGACAGAACAAATGAAAAATGAAAAGTGGATCGTCGGTGGCTAGAAGACCGGTGATGTCGACCGCCGAATGCCGCCCGAACAAGGAGAGGGACGGGACTTCGGCGGATGTTGTGACAGTGGTAGCCATGCTGGTTAAGTGTGACTTGAATTCTAAATAAATCACAGCCAGTGTCACCAGAAAAACACCTCCACACTACCACACCTCCTCCTTCATGCTTCACGGTGGGAACCAAACATGCAGAGATCATCCGCTCACCTACTCTGCATCTCACAAAGACATGGAAGTTGGAACCAAAAATCTCAAATTTGGACTCATTAGACCAAAAGACAGATTTCCACCGGTCTAATGTCCATTGCTCGTGTTTCTTGGCCCAAGCAAGTATTTTCTTCTGATTAGTGTCCTTTAGTAGTGGTTTCTTTGCAGCAATTCGACCATGAAGGCCTGATTGACTCAGTCAAATCATCAAGGAACCCACCAGGTACAACCCTAAATCCGTAAACATGGGCACCCTCATAGACATTATCCTGACCAACTTGCCCTCCAAATACACCTCCGCTGTCTTCAATCAGGATCTCAGCGATCACTGCCTCATTGCCTGTATCCGCTACGGGTCCGCGGTCAAACGACCACCCCTCATCACTGTCAAATGCTCTCTTAAACACTTCTGCGAGCAGGCCTTTCTAATCGACCTGGCCCGGGTATCCTGGAAGGATATTGACTTCATCCCGTCAGTTGAGGATGCCTGGTCATTCTTTAAAAGTAACTTCCTCACCATGCTCTGTTCAAAAAATGCAGAACTAAGAACATATATAACCCTTGGTTCACTCCAGACCTGACTGCCCTCGACCAGCACAAAAACATCCTGTGGCAGACTGCAATAGCATCGAATTGTCCCCGCGATATGCAACTGTTCAGGGAAGTCAGGAACCAATACACACATTCAGTCAGGAAAGCAAAGGCCAGCTTTTTCAAGCAGAAATTTGCATCCTGTAGCTCTAACTCCAAAAAGTTCTGGGACACTGTAAAGTCCTTGGAGAACAAGAGCACCTCCTCCCAAATGCTCACTGCACTGAGGCTAGGTAACACGGTCACCACCGATAAATCCATGATAATCGAAAACTTCAACAAGCTTTTCGCAACGTCTGGCCATGCCTTCCTCCTGGCTACTCCAACCTTGGCCAACAGCCCCCCCCCCCCCCCGCAGCTACTCGCTCAAGCCCCCCCAGCTTCTCCTTTACCCAAATCCAGATAGCAGATGTTCTGAGAGAGCTGCAAAACATGGACCCATACAAGTCAGCTGGGCTTGACAATCTGGACCCTCTATTTCTGAATCTATCCGCCGCCATTGTCGCAACCCCTATTACCAGCCTGTTCAACCTCTTTTTCGCATCGTCTGACATCCCCAAGGATTGGAAAGCTGCTGCGGTCATCCCCCTCTGTGCAATCCGGTTTCCGAGCCGGTCACGGGTGCACCTCAGGCTCAAGGACGATACCATAACCGCCATCCCTGTGCAGCCGGACCCAAACTGTTACAGACCTATATCCATCCTTCAGTGTGTCAAATCGGAGGGCATGTTGTCCGGTCCTCTGGCAGTCTCTATGGGGGTACCACAGGGTTCAATTCTCGGGCCGACTCTTTTCTCTGTAAATATCAATGATGTTGCTCTTGCTGCGGGCGATTCCCTGATCCACCTCTACGCAGACGACACCATTCTGTATACTTCTGGCCCTTCCTTGGACACTGTGCTATCTAACCTCCAAACGAGCTTCAATGCCATACAACACTCCTTCCGTGGCCTCCAACTGCTCTTAAACGCTAGTAAAACCAAATGCATGCTTTTCAACCGTTCGCTGCCTGCACCCGCACGCCCGACTAGCATCACCACCCTGGATGGTTCCGACCTAGAATATGTGGACATCTATAAGTACCTAGGTGTCTAGCTAGACTGTAAACTCTCCTTCCAGACTCACATCAAACATCTCCAATCCAAAATCAAATCTAGAGTCGGCTTTCGCAACAAAGCCTCCTTCACTCACACCGCCAAACTTACCCTAGTAAAACTGATTATCCTTCCGATCCTCGACTTCGGAGATGTCATCTATAAAATAGCTTCCAATACTCTACTCAGCAAACTAGATGCAGTTTATCACAGTGCCATCCGTTTTCTTACTAAAGCACCTTATACCACCTACCACTGCGACCTGAATGCTCTAGTCGGCTGGCCCTCGCTACATATTCGTCGCCAGACCCACTGGCTCCAGGTCATCTACAAGTCCATGCTAGGTAAAGCTCCGCCTTATCTCAGTTCACTGGTCACGATGGCAACACCCACCAATAGCACGTCCTCCAACAGGTGTATCTCACTGATCATCCCTCAAGCCAACACCTCATTTGGCCGCCTTTCCTTCCAGTTCTCTGCTGCCTGTGACTGGAATGAATTGCAAAAATCGCTGGAGTTGGAGACTTTTATTTCCCTCACCAACTTTAAACATCTGCTATCTGAGCAGCTAACCGATCACTGCAGCTGTACATAGTCCATCTGTAAATAGCCCACCCAATTAACCTACCTCATCCCCATACTGTTTTTATTTATTTACTTTTCTGCTCTTTTGCACACCAGTATCTCTACTTCCACATGATCATTTGATCATTTATCACTCCAATGTTAATCTGGTAAATTGTAATTATTTGCTCCTATGGCCTATTTATTGCCTACCTCCTCATGCCTTTTGCACACAATGTATATAGACTATTTTTTTCTGCTATGTTACTGACTTGTTTATTGTTTACTCCATGTGTAACTCTGTGTTGTTGTCTGTTCACACTGCTATGCTTTATCGTGGCCAGGTCGCAGTTGTAAATGAGAACTTGTTCTCAACTAGCCTACCTGGTTAAATAAAGGTGAAAAATATATATAAAAAAAATAAGTCTCCTCTGAACAGTTGATGTTGAGCTGTGTCTGTTACTTGAACTCTGTGAAGCATTTATTTAGGCTGCAATCTGAGGTGCAGTTAACTCTAATGAACTTATCCTCTGCAGCAAAGGTAACTCGGTCTTCCTTTCCTTTGGCGGTTATCATGAGAGCCAGTTTCATCATAGCGCTTGATGGTTTTTGTGACTACACTTGAAGAAATTTTCAAAGTTTTTAAAATTTTACGGAATGACTGACCTTCAAGTAATGATGGATTGTAGTTTCTCTTTGTTTATTTGAGCTGTTTTTTTCCATACTATGGACTTGGTCTTATGTCAATAGGGCTATATTATATATACCACCCCTACCTTGTCACAACACAACTGATTGGCTCAAACGCATTAAGAAGGAAAGAAATTCCACAAATTAACTTTTAACAAGGCACACCTGTTAATTGAAATGCACTCCAGGTGACCTTCTCATGCAGCTGGTTGAGAGAATGCCAAGAGTATGCAAAGCTGCCATCAAGGCAGGGTGGCTATTTGAATAATCTCAAATATAAATATATTTAGGTTTGTTTAACACTTTTTTGTTTACCTCATGATTCCATATGTGTTATTTCATAGTTTTGATGTCTTCACTATTATTCTACAATGTAGAAAATCGTCAAAAATAAAGAAAAACTCTTGAATGAGTCAGTGTGTCCAAATTTTTGACTGGTACTGTATATATTCTACTATGGTTTTCTTGGTAGCCTATTGTTGCTGAACTCATGAGCGCCTAGCAGCATGGTTTTCCATGTTTGAAGGGGGCTTATAGGCCTATTTATTTGCAAGACAGATGTGCATGGCTGCATCTCACTGTGTTAGGCTGCAGGCTATGCTTTGGTTATTTGGATCTCCATTCACTTTTTCGTTACTGCGTTTGTTAACTGTTAATGCAATATAGATTGTTTCATACCTTTATCAACCTGATATTTTGTTTACTAGGCCTACTACTTGGTACTGCTGTTTTGTTCTGTTAACATTCATTAATTCACATTCGCAGTTGTGTCGGTATTCTAAGCCAAACTGCTGTCTGGAAATTCTTACACAGGGACACTCAAAGTCAGTTAAATTAATACTTGTTTATTGTCAGCGCACTGGAGAGGTTCCAACCAACTCAATGCACCATAGTACACATGTCAATCAGGACCTCTTCCTGGGCAGACCCAGCAGTTGTCTTATATACGGCTATACACAGACAAATTATATTTACATGATTTAGCATAATGAATTATCGGGGGTGATACACCTTCAAATAATATTTTTGCAGGAATCTCCTTGCGAATGATTTTGCCGAAGATTGTATCATTATCGTTTTGTTTCATAACATGTGACAGACCAACACCTCACGAGGCTTCTTCTCTCTAAGCTGAGACCTTGAAACTGAGATATCTTTAGTTCGTTCTCAAAACACGGTCTGGGTGTACTGCCAAATTGCAGCTACTGATAGTGGGTATTTGTACAGTCAGCCACTTGCATGAAGACAGAAATTGGTTATTAGAACAGCACATGAATAGAAGACAGAAATGAGTTATAAGAAAAGCACAAACATTAACATTTCCTTTACACTGCTATTCAGTATTTGTTTTGCATGCATGAGTAACTAGGCTGTTACTTTAAGCATACAGTTTGCATAATTTTGTTAAGACAGCTGTATTTTTGGCTGCATTCACTGTTCTTGTAGCCTATGTTCATTACTAAAATAGCCTTGTTTTAAAACCTCTTGGGGCTAGGGGGCAGAATTTTCACTTTTGGATAAATAGCGTGCCCAATTTCAACTTCCTGCTACTGCCAAGAATATAAGATATGCATATTATTTGTAGATTTTGATAGAAAACACTCTGAAGTTTCTAAAACTGTTGAATCATGTCTGTGAGTATAACAGAAGTTATGTAGCAGGCAAAACCCCGAGGACTAACCGTTCAGATTTTTTTTTTTTGAGGTCTCTGTCTGTTCAGGGATTTCTCGTTGGCAAACAATATTTCTTAGGAACTGGTTTTCAGTTCCTACCGCTTCCACTGGATGTCACCAGTCTTTGGAATTTGGTTGAGGTTATTCCTTTGTGCAATGAAGAAGTAAGCCAACTAGGAACTGGGTAACACTGTTGAGAGTTGCGCAAGATGTGAAAAGTAGCGCTGGTTTGTTGTCTTCCTGTATTGAACAACAGATAGACCCGTCTACAATTTGATCGATTATTAACATTTAAAAATACCTAAAGTTGTATTACAAAAGTAGTTTGAAATATTTTGGCAAAGTTCATAGGCAACTTTTGAAATATTTTGTAGTGACGTTGCATTTTTTGGAAGCTGTTTTTTTCTGGATCAAAAGCGCTTTATAAATTGACATTTGGATATATATGGACGGAATTAATCGAACAAAAGGACCAATTGTGATGTTTATGGGACATATTGGAGTTCCAACAAAAGAAGCTCGTCAAAGGTAATGCATGTTTTATATTTTATTTCTGCGTTTTGTGTAGCTCATGCAGTGTTGAAATATGCTACCCTCTTTGTTTGGTTGTCATCAGATAATAGCTTCTTATGCTTATGCTTTCGCCGAAAAGCCTTTTTAAAATCTGACATGTTGGCTGGATTCACAACGAGTGTAGCTTTAATTGAGTATCTTACATGTGTGATTTAATGAAAGTTTGATTTTATATAATTTTTGGGAATTTGCCGCTGCATTTTCCCTGATTTTTGCCCAAGAGGGAGGCGACTGTCCCGCCTATCCGTAAGAAGTTTTAATGTCCATTGTGCTGATACAGATTTCATGTGGAACGCTGTTTGGGTCTTTGCGTGTCAAATAAGCTTGTTGACTAATCAGGTCCTGAATATGACTGCACGTCACATAATAATTTAACGCGTTCCTACATGTTTTACATAGTTATTACACATTGATTACACTATCACTCGTATTTCATATGTCACAACGATTCATCGATACACATGCTATGATGCTGGTAAAGTTGTCTTGCGCACCTACAGTGCTGGTCATAAAAGAAAGCAAGCTAGCTCATGGATGCAAACAATGTTCTTCCCCAAAAATATAGCAAAATCTGTTTTAGTAGCTATAGTAGTTTTAGTAGTTCTTATTTGATTAATGGTGGTCTGACCCATATATGTGAAGCTAGCCACAATAGTGGACTTTGCAGTTAGCTTTCAAAATAAAAGTATGTAATTGACAGTGATGCAAATTAATACATATAGAATTATGCCATAATTGAATAGATCATGCTAAACGCGTTATATAAAATCAACAAAAGACAATTTGTTAATTTGACAAAAAGCTGTTGAAATCACACTGGATGTATTAGACTTTAGAATTGCATTGGGGGCATACTTATTTCACTGTACAGCCTTACCAAGGGTATCAGTCTACTCAGTGACACCCAGAGAAACATTAGCGTCATAGCTCTTATTGCGCGACTCTGAAACAACTGTGAATTGAGCCACATTTATTGTTAAGCCATGTGTATTGAACACTATTCCAGAGGAAAAACAATACTGCGTAGATGTTTTGGAGTGGGAAAAAATATATTGGGAATTGAGTAGACTGATACACCATTTCATTGATCCCCAATACTTACGTAAAGCTGTACAGTGCAATATGAATGTCAATACATACAATAGGCTGACTGGGGAGGTGATTTTACACGGTCACAGTCCTGCGATAAGAGCTACAACGCTAATATTTGCGTAAACTCTTCACAATTGTGTTCTGCGGGTGTCACCGAGTAGACTGGTAACCCATTTCATTGCTTCACATTCTAACCATGTTTAACATTATCTAGTCTAAACATGGCATAATTCCACCAATTGTAACCTTCTGTGTCCCTTTCAGAGGTTGTTTTATTTTGAAGGCAAACCGCAAATTCCACTATTGTGCCTAATCCTTATTTTTTCCAATTTCACAACACATAACCCAGTCAGGTCAAGCCTCATTAGCCAGATTAAACTAGCTGGCTGTTTATAATGTTATCTTTGGGCAACAGGATTAAGTAGCTGGCTAGCTAATTATTTTAATAACTGAAGTTCAATTTCAATAGACGAACAAGTGGCTAACTAGCTAATATTTACTCACAAGGATTCCTAAATCATTGTTAAGGACAATGAAAATGACTGCAGTTTCTACTGGTCATTGTTTTTAGGCTTGATGTATTGGTGCAAGCTAAGTACCAAGAAGTTAGCTAACCCAGAAGTTGCGGTCGAACAAATAATGCTTTATTACCAACGCGTATTGTAAACACATCATTCGTGGCCGATGTTTGCCTGTTTGCAGACTTTTTTGTACTGCTTTGACAGTGCTACTGTTAGTTGTGGCGCTTGGCTTGCATGTGCAAATTCATCACACACAACATTCTAATAGAATTGTTATTTGACAAGTCAAATTGGAAGCTTATTTGACGTGTCAAATAGTGTCATTTGACGTGAATTGTTTTGACACGTAAAGACCCAAACGGCGTTCCATAATTTCGAGACAACTGTCACTTGAAAAGCACTCAATGGTCTCTATGTCTCGGCATTTGAACATGTTTATTGTGGTATAGTGTGATATAAGCAGAATTACAAATCATTCCAATGCAAGAACCCCGGAAAATGTGTCAATTTTAACTTCCCCTTTAGTCACTTTATCCTGGTGCTGGGTCTGTTATGAGGTGAGATCATGTGTGATGCCTCCTCTTGGCACCATGGTGCTGGTGGTGCCATTTACATAACTACTTCCTTTAAACCATATTATGCAATTTCACTAAATGGTTTAAAGGGGAATAATGTCAACGTTTGAAAATGTGTCTAAATTCCTAAACCCCTCTGACTTGTAGGTTCGCAGTGTATGTTCACTATGTCTGTTAACTAAAACAATTTTTGGACTCTGTCAGGGAACTGGCTCAAAGATTTCCAACCAAGACCACAATTCTCACTCTCATGGATGAAACCTCAGCGTCAGCAGTGGACAGTATTATTAGTTTCTTCAGGATCTCTAGAACAAAATATGTACAGTTGAAGTCGGAAGTTTACATATACCTTAGCCAAATACATTTAAACTCGGTTTTTCACAATTCCTGACATTTCAAATCAAATCAAATCAAAATCAAATCAAATCAAATTTTATTTGTCACATACACATGGTTAGCAGATGTTAATGCGAGTGTAGCGAAATGCTTGTGCTTCTAGTTCCGACAATGCAGTAATAACCAACAAGTAATCTAACTAACAATTCCAAAACTACTGTCTTGTACACAGTGTAAGGGGATAAAGAATATGTACATAAGGATATATGAATGAGTGATGGTACAGAGCAGCATAGGCAAGATACAGTAGATGGTATCGAGTACAGTATATACATATGAGATGAGTATGTAAACAAAGTGGCATAGTTAAAGTGGCTAGTGATACATGTATTACATAAGGATACAGTCGATGATATAGAGTACAGTATATACGTATGCATATGAGATGAATAATGTAGGGTAAGTAACATTATATAAGGTAGCATTGTTTAAAGTGGCTAGTGAAATATTTACATCATTTCCCATCAATTCCCATTATTAAAGTGGCTGGAGTTGAGTCAGTGTCAGTGTGTTGGCAGCAGCCACTCAATGTTAGTGGTGGCTGTTTAACAGTCTGATGGCCTTGAGATAGAAGCTGTTTTTCAGTCTCTCGGTCCCAGCTTTGATGCACCTGTACTGACCTCGCCTTCTGGATGATAGCGGGGTGAACAGGCAGTGGCTCGGGTGGTTGATGTCCTTGATGATCTTTATGACCTTCCTGTGACATCGGGTGGTGTAGGTGTCCTGGAGGGCAGGTAGTTTGCCCCCGGTGATGCGTTGTGCAGACCTCACCACCCTCTGCAGAGCCTTACGGTTGAGGGCGGAGCAGTTGCCGTACCAGGCGGTGATACAGCCCGCCAGGATGCTCTCGATTGTGCATCTGTAGAAGTTTGTGAGTGCTTTTGGTGACAAGCCGAATTTCTTCAGCCTCCTGAGGTTGAAGAGGCGCTGCTGCGCCTTCTTCACAATGCTGTCTGTGTGAGTGGACCAATTCAGTTTGTCTGTGATGTGTATGCCGAGGAACTTAAAACTTGCTACCCTCTCCACTACTGTTCCATCGATGTGGATAGGGGGGTGTTCCCTCTGCTGTTTCCTGAAGTCCACAATCATCTCCTTAGTTTTGTTGACGTTGAGTGTGAGGTTATTTTCCTGACACCACACTCCGAGGGCCCTCACCTCCTCCCTGTAGGCCGTCTCGTCGTTGTTGGTAATCAAGCCTACCACTGTTGTGTCGTCCGCAAACTTGATGATTGAGTTGGAGGCGTGCGTGGCCACGCAGTCGTGGGTGAACAGGGAGTACAGGAGAGGGCTCAGAACGCACCCTTGTGGGGCCCCAGTGTTGAGGATCAGCGGGGAGGAGATGTTGTTGCCTACCCTCACCACCTGGGGGCGGCCCGTCAGGAAGTCCAGTACCCAGTTGCACAGGGCGGGGTCGAGACCCAGGGTCTCGAGCTTGATGACGAGCTTGGAGGGTACTATGGTGTTAAATGCTGAGCTGTAGTCAATGAACAGCATTCTCACATAGGTATTCCTCTTGTCCAGATGGGTTAGGGCGGTGTGCAGTGTGGTTGAGATTGCATCGTCTGTGGACCTATTTGGGCGGTAAGCAAATTGGAGTGGGTCTAGGGTGTCAGGTAGGGTGGAGGTGATATGGTCCTTGACTAGTCTCTCAAAGCACTTCATGATGACGGAAGTGAGTGCTACGGGGCGGTAGTCGTTTAGCTCAGTTACCTTAGCTTTCTTGGGAACAGGAACAATGGTGGCCCTCTTGAAGCATGTGGGAACAGCAGACTGGTATAGGGATTGATTGAATATGTCCGTAAACACACCGGCCAGCTGGTCTGCGCATGCTCTGAGGGCGCGGCTGGGGATGCCGTCTGGGCCTGCAGCGGGTTAACACGTTTAAATGTCTTACTCACCTCGGCTGCAGTGAAGGAGAGACCGCATGTTTTCGTTGCAGGCCGTGTCAGTGGCACTGTATTGTCCTCAAAGCGGGCAAAAAAGTTATTTAGTCTGCCTGGGAGCAGGACATCCTGGTCCGTGACTGGGCTGGATTTCTTCCTGTAGTCCGTGATTGACTGTAGACCCTGCCACATGCCTCTTGTGTCTGAGCCGTTGAATTGAGATTCTACTTTGTCTCTGTACTGACGCTTAGCTTGTTTGATAGCCTTGCGGAGGGAATAGCTGCACTGTTTGTATTCGGTCATGTTACCAGACACCTTGCCCTGATTAAAAGCAGTGGTTCGCGCTTTCAGTTTCACGCGAATGCTGCCATCAATCCACGGTTTCTGGTTAGGGAATGTTTTAATCGTTGCTATGGGAACGACATCTTCAACGCACGTTCTAATGAACTCACACACCGAATCAGCGTATTCGTCAATGTTGTTGTCTGACGCAATACGAAACATGTCCCAGTCCACGTGGTGGAAGCAGTCTTGGAGTGTGGAGTCAGCTTGGTCGGACCAGCGTTGGACAGACCTCAGCGTGGGAGCCTCTTGTTTTAGTTTCTGTCTGTAGGCAGGGATCAACAAAATGGAGTCGTGGTCAGCTTTTCCGAAAGGGGGGCGGGGCAGGGCCTTATATGCGTTGCGGAAGTTAGAGTAACAATGATCCAAGGTCTTTCCACCCCTGGTTGCGCAATCGATATGCTGATAAAATTTAGGGAGTCTTGTTTTCAGATTAGCCTTGTTAAAATCCCCAGCTACAATGAATGCAGCCTCCGGATGAATGGTTTCCAGTTTGCAAAGAGTTAAATAAAGTTCGTTCAGAGCCATCGTTGTGTCTGCTTGGGGGGGGATATATACGGCTGTGATTATAATCGAAGAGAATTCTCTTGGTAGATAATGCGGTCTACATTTGATTGTGAGGAATTCTAAATCAGGTGAACAGAAGGATTTGAGTTCCTGTATGTTTCTTTCATCACACCATGTCGCGTTAGTCATAAGGCATACGCCCCCGCCCCTCTTCTTACCAGAAAGATGTTTGTTTCTGTCTGCGCGATGCGTGGAGAAACCCGTTGGCTGCACCGCTTCGGATAGAGTCTCTCCAGTGAGCCACGTTTCCGTGAAGCAAAGAACATTACAGTCTCTGATGTCCCTCTGGAATGCTACCCTTGCTCGGATTTCATCAACCTTGTTGTCAAGAGACTGGACATTGGCAAGAAGAATGCTAGGGAGTGGTGCACGGTGTGCCCGTCTCCGGAGTCTGACCAGAAGACCGCCTCGTTTCCCTCTTTTTCGGAGTAGTTTTTTTTTTGGGTCGCTGCATGGAATCCACTCCGTTGTCCTGTTTGTAAGGCAGAACACAGGATCCGCGTCGCGAAAAACATATTCTTGGTAGTACTGATGGTGAGTTGATGCTGATCTTATATTCAGTAGTTCTTCTCGACTGTATGTAATGAAACCTAAGATGACCTGGGGTACTAATGTAAGAAATAACACGGAAAAAAACAAAAAACTGCATAGTTTCCTAGGAACGCGAAGCGAGGCGGCCATCTCTGTCGGCGCCGGAAGTAAACTTAATCCCTGTTTTAGGTCAGTTAGGATCACCACTTTATTTTAAGAATGTGAAATGTCAGAATAATAGTAGAGAATTATTTATTTCAGCTTTTATTTATTTCATCACATTCCCAGTGGGTCAGAAGTTTATATACACTCAATTAGTATTTGGTAGCATTGCCTTTAAATTGATTAACTTGGGTCAAACGTTTCGGGTAGCCTTCCACAAGCTTCCCACAATAAGTTGGGTGAATTTTGGCCCATTCCTCCTGACAAAGCTGGTGTAACTGAGTCAGGTTTTTAGGCCTCCTTGCTCACATACTCTTTTTCAGTTCTGCCCACAAATTCTTTATTGGATTGAGGTCAGGGCTTTGTGATGGCCACTCCAATACCAATACTTTGTTGTCCTTAAGCCATTTTGCCACAACTTTGTAAGTATGATTGGGGTCATTGTCCATTTGGAAGACCCATTTGCGACCAAGCATTAACTTCCTAACTGATGTCTTGAGATGTTTCTTCAATATATCCACGGAATTTTCCTAACTCATTATGCCATCTATTTTGTGAAGTGCGTCTCCTTCCTGCAGCAAAGCACCCCCACAACATGATGCTGCCACCACCGTGCTTCATGGTTAGGATGGTTTTCTCTGGCTTGCAAGCCTCCCCTCTTTTCCTCCTAACATAATGATGGTCATTATGGCCAAACAGTTACATTTTTGTTTCATCAGACCAGAGGACATTTCTCCAAAAAGTATGATCTTTGTCCCCGTGTGCAGTTGCAAGCCGGAGTCTGGCTTTTTTATGGCGGTTTTGGAGCGGCCTTTCAGGTTATGTCGATACAGGACTTGTTTTACTGTGGATATAGATACTTATTTGATACACTGCCGATTTTGCAGGTTTTCCTACTTACAAAGCATGTAGAGGTCTGTAATTTTTATTATAGGTACACTTCAACTGTGAGAGACGGAATGTAAAACAAAAATCCAGAAAATCACATTGTATGATTTTAATTAATTTGCATTTTATTGCATGACATAAGTACCAACCAGTAAGAATTCCGGCTCTCACAGACCTGTTCGTTTTTCTTTAAGAAGCCCTCCTGTTCTCCACTCATTGCTTGTATTAACTGCATCTCTTTGAACTCGTTACCTGTATAAAAGACACCTGTCCACACACTCAATCACAGACTCTAACCTCTCCACAATGACCAAGACCAGAGAGCTGTGTAAGGACATCAGGGATAACATTGTAGACCTGCACAAGGCTGGGATGGGCCACAGGACAATAGGCAAGCAGCTTGGTGAGAAGGCAACAACTGTTGGCGCAATTATTAGAAAATGGAAGAAGTTCAAGATGACGGTCAAGCACCCTCGGTCTGGGGCTCCATGCAAGATCTCACCTCGTGGGGCATCAATGATAATGAGGAAGGTGAGGGATCAGCCCAGAACTACATGGCAGGACCTGGTCAATGACCTGAAGAGAGCTGGGACCACAGTCTCAAAGAAAACCATTAGTAACACACTACGCCGTCATGGATTAAAATCCTGCAGCGCACGCTAGGTCCCCCTGCTCAAGCCAGCGCATGTCCAGGCCCGTCTGAAGTTTGCCAATGACCATCTGGATGATCCAGAGGAGGATTGGGAGAAGGTCATGTGGTCTGATGAGACAAAAATAGAGCTTTTTGGTCTAAACTCCACTCGCTGTGTTTGGAGGAAGAAGACCACTATCCCAACCGTGATGCATGGAGGTGGAAACATCATTCTTTGGGGATGCTTTTCTGCAAAGGGGACAGGACGACTGCACCGTATTGAGGGGAGGATGGATGGGGCCATGTATCGCGAGATCTTGGCCAACAACCTCCTTCCCTCAGTAAGAGCATTGAAGATGGGTCATGGCTGGGTCTTCCAGCATGACAACGACCCGAAACACACAGCCAGGGCAACTAAGGAGTGGCTCCGTAAGAAGCATCTCAAGGTCGTGGAGTGGCCTAGCAGGTCTCCAGACCTGAACCCAATTGAAAATCTTTGAAGGGAGCTGAACGTCCGTATTGCCCAGCGACAGCCCCGAAACCTGAAGGATCTGGAGAAGGTCTGTATGGAGGAGTGGGCCAAAATCCCTGCTGCAGTGTGTGCAAACCTGGTCAAGAACTACAAGAAACATATGATTTCTGTAATTGCAAACAAAGGTTTCTGTACCAAATATTAAGTTCTGGTTTTCTGATGTATAAAATACTTATGTCATGCAATAAAATGCTAATTAATTACTTAAAAATCATACAATGTGATTTTCTGGATTCTTGTTTTAGACACCGTCTCTCACATTTGAAGTGTACCTATGATAAAAAATGACAGACCTCTACATGCTTTGTAAGTAGGAAAACCTGCAAAATCGGCAGTGTTTCAAATACTTGTTCTCCCCACTGTATGTAAACTTCTGACTTCAACTGTATTTGTTCTAGACACTGTCTTCCTGAAGAGAGACAAATATTCTCTGATTGCCCCTATTGTACATCTAGTTAATCTGTCAATGTAATATGGGTTCTTCCCCAATGCTTGGAAGTCTGCTGCAGTGATACCTGTTTAAAATCTGGTGACCCAACACTGGTGGATAATTACTGACCTGTAAGCATTATTCCAGTGCTATCAAAAGTAGCTGAAAGATGGTTGGCTGATCATCTGACTGATCACCTCAATCAGGGCAACGCCCTACATCAAATGCAATTTCGATTCAGAACGAACCATTCTACTGAAACAGCCAATTGCTATTTTCTGGAGTGCATTAAATCTAACCTGGACATAGGTGGTGAAGTCAGCACAGTCTTTTTGGAACTTAAAAATGCATTTGATACTGTGAATCGTGAGGTCCTCCCAGTGCTTAATTTGTAAATTGGGAGGTGCCAGAACAAAAAGTGAGCCCGAGAGGGGGGTGACCTGGATGGCTCTGAGGTACTTGAACGCATGAAAGAAAAAGGCACTCTTATAATAAAGCATTACATGCATTATCATCTATTTTGAGTACTGGCATGGAGTAGTAGAGTAGAGAGAGGCCTTTGCAGAAGTTACACACATGTGGACATTTTTAGTAGCCTAGGGTCCAGGGAAAAAATTGGCCTTCATAAAAGCATTTCATACAATTCTACCTAATTGTAGATGACTGGAGGAGACTTTAGCAGAATCTTGTTTAATACCTCACAAATTATCGAGATGACAGGCTATACTTTGACACTGACAAACTGAGAATCTGAGATCAATGAAAGCAACCTTGTCTTGAATCTACCAATAGCCCAGACCTAGATGTTTGGAGACACATATTGTACAATATGAGGAGGGAATTATAGTCCTAAAAAAGCTTTTGTTTCATTGACTCAACTCAATAATGTACAGCTCACTCACCAGCGATGGCCGTTGCGCTTGAGCCAAAAGCTCTCTTGTTTTACTTTGAAAAACAATGCTGTTCGCTCAGTAAGTCTATTTGGAAGTTGATAACATGGTAGCCTACAGAGAAACTAGTCTTCTCTTTTCAGCAGGATCCATTTGCTTTCCAACCTGTGTTTTCCAGTGAGTGAATTTGAAATATCCTGAATATTCCTGAATTGTCACAATGAATGAAAGATTACATGTAAAGACATTGTAAGAGCACTAATCTGGAGGAAGTGTTTGGAGGATAGGATATCATTGGGTCCCAGGTGGAATAAAATTACTTATACTTATTTTTTTCTAATTTTAGGAACAGCATCAGATCTTTGAGCCAAAGAGAGGCTAAGGATAGGATTGATAGATTTCCAATCCAACAAAATCCTTCTGTGGGCCAACAGGGTGACAAAAGCAATTGCATCTAGAGAACGATTGTTGTTTGGTACTCCAAAAATAGCCATTTCTGCACTAGGCTGCAACTTTATATCAAATGCTTCAGAAAGTGTTTTTTAATATAGTGGACCAATAATCTGCCTTTACACCTGTCACATCAATATTTGGGTAGAATTTTGATAATCTGGCCTTGCTTAAATGAATACAGTGAAGTACCTTAAACTGTATTAAGGCTGAGCCGGGCACAAGAAGAGCTTTCATTTACCCTAAGTAAGGCACCATTCCAGACTTCATCAGTGATCTCTCCACAAAGTTTCCTTTCCTACTCAGATCAGATTTTATTGAATGATGGCTTATCAAGGGACATGATTATCTCAAAAATACGGGATATGAGTCCCTTTAGTTGAAAAGGTGTTTGCAAAATGGCATCCAGACCCGATCTGGGTGATAGAATTGGAAAGGTTAGGCTTTGAGTCCGAATAAACAGGCTCATTTGGAAATACCTAGATAAACCTGAATGGGTTAGATTCAATTTGATAGCGAGGTCTTCGAAATTGGCAAAGGTGCCATCAATATAAAGGTCATGAAACTTAGTGAGGCCATTCCTCTGTCACAGCCTGAAAGGTGAATCCAGTTTGCCTGGAAGGAAGAGGTGAGTATTACATATAGGACCTTGAAAATGTAAAATGTTGACGGAATTGAGTCCACATTTCAAAAGTATTGACATCAATTGGATTGGATGTATCGCACGACGCTGAAAGAGGGAGATTGGGGGTGACTAAGGCTGACAAAGAGGAGGAGAAACAGGAGTTGGCTTCTGTTTGACAGTAGTCCGTTTCTGGGGTGTGGCCCTTGATAATGGGAAATACTGTGAACAAAGTACTGATGCCTTGGGTGATGAGTACAACAGTAAGACCCAGGAAATGAAGTTTTCACCAAAGCCACATTTTCCCAGTACAGAGAATACATTTTCCTATTCTACCCTGTCAAATGCCTTCTCTGCATCTAAAGACATAAACACTTCAAGAACGTCCGAAGGTGCAGGAGAGTGTATGACATTAAGCAGACGTCGAATGTTAGAAAAGGAGTGGCGAGCCTTAATAAACCCTGTCTGATCCGTCGATATGATGTCTGTCATAATGGTTTCTATTCGAGAGGCAAGCATTTGCAAAAAAATGTACATCTGCATTTAAAAGTGAGATCGGTCTGTATGAGCCACACTCAGATGCATCTTTGCTGGGTTTTAACAAAGGAGGGGAGCTAGTTTGGCAGAAGACTTTTGTAGAATTTGATTGGGTAGCCATCTGGGCCAGGGGATTACCCACTTTGCATTGCTGTAATTGAATAAATAAACTCCTCTAACTGCAAAGGTTGATCAATTTCATCTCACTTCTCTGTACTAATGGTAGGAGTTTCCAAATTGTAAAGAAAATCGTTCAGAACTGAATTGTCTTCAGGTGGTTCTGACATGTGAAGATCTGAATAAATGTTTTTGAAAGTATTTTTGATTTCAGTAGGGCTAACTGTTAAGACACCTGAGGTGTTGTGAATTTGAGGGATCAGCTGTGAGGCAGATTTACACTTGAGTTGATGAGCTAGAGGTCGACCAGCCTTTTCTCCATGTTCGTAAACAAAACCATGTGAGCGGAGTAGCTGCTGCTCAGCCTTATCTGTGGATAGTAAATTGTACTGAGTTTGAAGACTCAGCCTTTCTTTGTAAAGTTCTGGTGATGGAGAGGCAGAATGTTTTTGGTCTAATTTCAGAATAGCGTCGATCAGCTGTTGTTGTTATTTAATATTCTGTTGTTTATTGAGAGGAGAGGAATAGAAGATTATTTTGCCTCTAAGAACAACTTTAGTGTTTACCAAAGTGTAGATGGAGAGATTGATTCTGTTTTATTAGTCTCAATAAAGACATCAATTGCATTCGATAGAATGGTGCAGAATGAATTTTTTGAAAGTAATGATGAGTTAAGTCTCCACGGGGGCGATTTGTATAGTTCAATGAGAATGAGAGGTCGAGCAACAGAGGAGCATGGTCACTAATAACAATGGCAGAGTATTCCACTTTCTTAACAGAGGGGAGAAGGGCTTTAACCATTAAAAAGTTGTCTATGTCACACCCTGATCTGTTTCACCTGTTTTGTGATTGTCTCCACCCCCTCCAGGTGTCGCTTATTATCCCCGTGGTTCCTGTCTCTCTGTGCCAGTTTGTCTTGTATGTTTTTCAAGTCAACCAGAGTTTTTCCTCCTGCTTATATTCTCTTTTGCTAGTCCTCCCGGTTTTTGACACTTGTTTGACGCCTGTTTTCTGGACTCTGTACCCGCCTGCCTGATCATTTTGACTGTCCTGACCTCGAACCTGCCTGCCACCCTGTACCTCTTGGACCCTGAACTGGTTTTGCCTGTCCACGACCATTCTCTTGCCTACCCCTTTTGGATTGTTTAATTAATATCAAGACACAAATCATCTGCCTCCCATGTCTGCATCTGGGTCTCGCCTTTTGCCCTTATAGTACGAACTGGCCATGACAGACCCAGCAGACTTGGACCAGCTCCGCCACACTGTCTCCCTGCAGGGAGCCACCATTGTGAGGCATGAAGAGTTACTGCAGGATCTTGTGGAAGGACTTTGTTCCCTGACGGAACACCACGACCAAGGGTTTCAGTCTATTATGGAGCAAATCAGGGAGTTAGCTCTTTGGCAGCCTGCCACCTCTGAGAACCCCCAACCACCCAGTAACTTTTTCCCTATTAGTGCTGAGTTTGTACAGCCTACCTCGGCTCCCCGAGAACCCCGCTTACCTCCTCTGGAGCGATATTCTGGGGATCCTGTTACCTCCCAGGGTTTTCTTTCTCAGTGCTCTCTTATTTTAGAGCTACAGCCATCTTCGTTTCCTTCGGACCGATCGAAGATAGCGTATATTATTACGCTATTGTCGGGAAGGGCGCTCTCCTGGGCTACGGCAGTTTGAGCACAACAATCTGACATTTGTCATCATCTGGAGGATTTCATGGCAGAGGTGAGGAAGGTATTCGATTCTTCGGTATCCGGGAGAGGCGGCCCGAAAACGTTTTGAATTACGTCAAGACTTCCGTATTGTGGCAGACAACGCTGTTGACTTTCACACATTGGCCGCCGAGAGTGCCTGGAATCCAGAGTTTCTTTTCGATACCTTTCTTCAAGGAATATCTAAAGGTGATGAAAGATGAGCTAACTGCTCGGAAATTACCGGTGGACCTCGATTCCCTCATCGCCTTCACCATTAGAATTGATGGACGTCTAAGGGAATGCAGGAGTGAGAGGAGGTCTGGCCTAGGTCACACTCGTACATCCGCTGCGGCTCGCTCACCTCTGAAGGAATCCGGAAGTCGCCAAAGGCTGTTTTTTCGAGAGAATCCAAAGCCACCCGAGCTCCCTCTAGAATCATCGGCGACGGGTGAGTCAGATACTCCGAACCTATGCAACTGGGCAGAGCTAGGTTATTGCCTAGGGAAAGTTCAAGTAGGCTAAGTTCCAACAGTTATCTGTACTGTGGGGCTGCGGGACATTATATAGCCACCTGCCCAGTTAAGATACCTATTTCTGTAGTAGGTACAAGTACTCTGGTGAGCCAGACTGGTAATCCTCTAAATCCCATCAAGCACACTCCTTTTTTTGTGATACTGCTGTGGGGAGACCAGTCTAAATCTCTCCGGGTGCTCATTGACTCTGGGGCGGATGAGAGTTTTATGGACGCTACCCTAGTTTCTGAATTAGGTATCCCCACGGACGCTAGAGCACTGAGCGGCCGCTCCATTGGTAGAGTTGCCCACAGCACTGTTCCTGTTTACCTGCGGGTTTCAGGAAATCAGTGAGGCTATACAGCTTCTCCTCATTGAGTCTCCCCATGTTCCTGTTGTTTTGGAATTTTCTTGGCTCAAAAAACACAACCCCATTATTGACTGGACCACAAGTTCCTTCCTGGGTTGGAGTCCGTTCTTCCATTCCCATTGCCCTAAAGCAGTGCAGCCTTCCCCGAGACGGCCTCCTCAGGGCTTAACAGAGCCTTTTTGGATCTGAAGGATCGGTTCACCACAGCACCCATCCTCATCCGTCCCGTCAATTTGTGGTAGAGGTTCATGCTTCTGATGTTGGAGTGGGGGCCATCCTGTCCCAGCGATCTGCCCAGGACCAAAAGCTTCATCCCTGTGCCTCCCTGTGCCATCGTCTCAATCCTGCAGAGAGGAACTACGATGTAGGCAACTGAGAACTCCTGGCGGTTAAGATGGCATTGGAAGAGTAGAGGCACTGGTTGGAAGGAGCAGAACAGCCATTCCTGGTCTGGACCGACCATACAAATGTTGAATATCTCCGTACAGAAAAGCGCCTTAACTCCAGGCAGGCCCGTTGTGCTCTCTTGTTTACAAGATTTAACTTCACAATTTCCTACTGCCCAGGGTCCAAGAATGTGAAGCCTGATGCCCTCTCCCGCCTATACAGTTCCTCTGCCAAACCCTTAGTCTCCGAAACCATTCTCCCTACCTCATGCCTTGCAGCCTCAGCGGGTTGGGGTATTGAGACCCTGGTTCACAAGGCACAACATTCCCAGCCTGGACATGAAGGGGGACCAGCTAGCCTGCTGTTTGTCCCTAACTCTGTCCGGTCCCGGCTCCTGGAATGGGCTCATTCCTCCAGGCTGACCTGTCACTACCTGGAGCCGACAGCTGGTCTGGGTGAAGTATGCCCGGAAACACCCTTCCCTGTTCAGCCACGGGACTCCCCCCTTTTGAGTATTCCTTGGGGTAGCAACCTACACTCTTTCCAGAACAAGAATTGGAAGTCTACGTACCCTTCAACGTTCGTCTGCCACTGTCAACGTACCTGGAGAATTGCTCGGGCAGCACTTCTCAAGACCAATTCCAGGTATCGTCAACAAGTGGACCGCCGCTGGACTCCAGCTACCGCATTGGCTGTTCGTATGGCTGCCCACACTGGACCTGCCCCTTCTGGTAGAGTCCCTGCAAATTGTCCCCTCGTTTTATTGGTCTGTTTCCCATCTCTAGAGTCCTTAGTTCCACTGCTGTCCATCTCTTTTTACCCCGTACCCTCCGTATTCACTCTACCCATATGTCTAGCCCATGTCTCACAGTCCTTTGTTTTCTGTCCCCAGGCCCCCCTCCCCGTGTCATTGATGGCCATCCGGCATACACTGTGAAACGTCTCCTGGGTGTTTGACCACTGGGCAGGGGTTTCCAGTATCTGGTTGACTGGGAGGGTTACGGCCCGGAGGAGAGGTGCTGGGTTCCCACTAGAGACATCCTGGATCCAGCCCTCATCGCCGACTTGCACCGCCGACACCCAGTCAACCAGGTATGCGCCCAGGTAGGACGCCAGGTGGTGCCCCTACAGGGGGGGCACTGTCACACCCTGATCTGTTTCACCTGTCTTGTGATGGTCTCCACCCCTTCCAGGTGTCACTTATTATCCCTGTGTTTCCTGTCTCTCTGTGCCAGTTCGTCTTGTATGTTTTTCAAGTCAACCAGTGTTTTCCCCTATACTCTTGCTTCTATTCTCTCTTGCTAGTCCTCCCGGTTTTTGACCCTTGCCTGTTTTCTGGACTCGCCTGCCGGACCATTCTGACTGCCCTGACCTCGAGCCTGCCTGCCACTCTGTACCTGGACTCTGAACTGGTTTTGACCTTTTGCCTGTCCACAACCATTCTCTTGCCTACCCCTTTTGGATTGTTAAATAAATATCAAAACTTAAACCATCTGCCTCCCGTGTCTGAACCTGGGTCTCGCATTGTGCCCTTATAGTCTATTCTAGAATAGGAGTGGTGTACATGTGAAAAGAAATATCATTATTTTGTTACTGGGAAAAAGGAATCCATGGATCTACACATTCTGCCTGGCTCATAAATGCAGACAAAGTGCTGGACATTTTTGAAGGAGATAATGATCTAGGGTTTGAGCGGTCCAAGACTGGGTTGATCACACAATTCAAGTCCCCTCCAAAAATTAAATAGTGTGAGTTGAGATTGGGCAGCAAATAAATAAGTTTGTTAATAAAATCAACATCATCCCAATTGGGAGCATAAACATTTACAAGCAAAACAGAAGTGTGAAAGAGAGAACCAGATACCAAAACAAAATTCCCCTGTGGATCCGAGATGTCAGCAGTGGTAAATTGTACTTTCTTATGAATAAGTATTGCTGTTCCCCTTGCCTTAGCATTGGATTTTTAATGGAATATTTGCCCTACCCAAGCTTTACGGAGTCTACCATGATCTGCTGCACACAGATGTGTTTCTTCTAAGAATGGAATATCAGTTTTTACTTTCTTAAGATGAGCAAATACTCTAGCCCGTTTAACCAGGCCCTTCATTGCCTTGACATTCCAGCTTGTAAACCTAGTAGCTGACCCCCCAACTCCCACCCCAATATCTGAATTGTCAGTCATTAAAAATTGAGATTACTAAATAAAAACTGGAATAGACATGAACACCCTGTATAAGACCACCGATCATATCTTGTGACAAAGGAAAAAGCATGTACTGAAAAGTTAGGCAAAATACTGTTGAAGTAGAATATGTAACAATCAAATGGTTAATGAAGGCAAACAACTTCCCCCTACCCCCTGACATAAAACCCTCAAAATAGCACAACAAAATAACACTGTCCTATGCTCATCTCTAAGGCTCATCGCAGGGTTCCCCAAATAGAGTCAAACTCCCGGTTAACTACCTGTCACTTAACTTACCCTACACGAGGGCTCCCAATTATTAACAGAATGATTTACAACAACAGTTTTAAATTGTATAAACTCAGATTTTGACGGTTCACTCAATAGTCAATCAGTTACATCCTTCATTGGCTTTAACAACCGCAAATAGCCAAATAAAATGCTTCTGTTGGTCAAGACTTCGGCCCATGGGTTGTGTTAGGGGTGCGTTCCACGCTCCCAAAGCCGCACCGCGCAACTGCATCCACAGGTAGTAAAATATGATACTCAGGCGCAGTGCGACCACAAGGACTACAGCAGGGAATGCACCACACAAACACGAATGCCAAAATATTCCAACGTCAATGAATCTCCGTAGAGGCGAAAGCTAAATATATCCTAACACCCACTCAAACAAATAAAGGCATTACAGTCACATGAAAGCAAATGCAAACAAGAAAGTAACCCGAGTCAAACTCTGAGATTGTAGCATTAGCAAATAAAGTTAAATGAATAGCTAATGCCAATTTAGTTCAAACAAAAACAAACTCAGGTTAGATATTTAAAATGTGTTACTAGTACCAGCTAAGCTAGTCAGTCAGCCAATGTTACATACATGGATACAGGTCTTCAGGTCTTCATTCAGTCGATTTTAGATGTAGCTAGCTAGGTAGTATATCTCAGCTAGCTAGCCGCTAGAAATGGTGGAGAAGTGCCTAGTGCTTGAGCGTAGCTAGCCATGCTAGCAAGTCAGCCCAATGTTCCTGTTGTCTGAAATCTTCACAGCCAAGTATAGATGTAATACAGATATCCCTGGGTGCTCCTGGAGTTAAGCATTGATCTTGTTGTCATGTAAATATACATAATAAAAAAATTGTGTTAGCTAGCCAGCCAGATAGTAAACAGTCAAATGTGTCAAGCCAGCTCCTGCAAACCAGCCAATTTGATTGTGATGTATTAGCTAACGTTGCCACTAATCTCAGTCAGATTAAACTAAATAAAATAAAAATGTCATCGGGTGCTCCCGGAATGAGAAAGAAAAAAACATTGCTTTGATGTGAAAAGTAATATCCAAGTGGGTGTCATGAAAATCAGTCAGTTCCCAGCTAGAAAATTATCCAGCCACATATTCCTTCCGCCATGGCCAGCCAACCGGGCCGCTTCCTCTATCAACTTTACTCTATGCATCAGAAGTTTCTAAAGCCATGACATAATTTTTAGGAATTTTCCGAGCTGTTTAAAGGCACAGTCAACTTCTGACCCACTGGAATTGTGATACAGTGAGTTATATGTGGAATAATCTGTCTGTAAACAATTGTTGGAATTACTTGTGTCATGCACAAAGTAGATGTCCAAACCGACATGCCAAAACTATAGTTTGTTTACAAGAAATTTGTGGAGTGGTTGAAAAACAAGTTTTAATGACTTCAACCTAAGTGAATGTAGACTTCCAACTTCAACTGTATGTGAGAATGCTATTCATTGACTACAGCTCAGCGTTCAACACCATAGTGCCCTCAAAGCTCATCACTAAGCTAAGGACCCTGGGACTAAACATCTCCCTCTGCAACTAAACTTCCTGACGGGGTGCCCCTAGGTGGTAAGGGTAGGTAACAACACATCAGCCACACTGATCCTCATCACAGGGGCCCATCAGGGGTGTGTGCTCAGTCCCCTCCTGTACTCCCTGTTCACTCATGACTGCACGGCCAGGCACGACTCCAACACCATCATTAAGTTTGCCGATGACACAACAGTGGCCTGATCACCAACAATGACGAGACAGCCCATAAGGAGGAGGTCAGAGACCTGGCCATGTGCTGTCAGGACAACAACCTCTCCCTCAATGTGATCAAGACAAAGGATATGATTGTGGACTACAGGAAAAAGAGGAACGAGCACGCCCCCATTACCATCAACGGAGCTGCAGTGGAGCAGTTTGAGAGCTTCAAGTTCCTTGGTGTCCACATCACCAACAAACTAACATGGTTCAAACACACCAAACGGTACCGGAGCACCAAGTCTAGGTCCAAGAAGCTTCTAAACAGCTTCTACCCCCAAGCCATTAGACTCCTGAACACCTAATCATATGGCTACCCAGACTATTTGCATTGCCCCCCACCCCCCTTTACACTGCTGCTACTCTTTGTTGTTATCATCTATTATTTATATTTTACCCCCTTTTCTCCCCAATTTCGTGGTATCCAATTTTAGTAGTTACTATCTTGTCTCATCGCTACAACTCCCGTACGGGCTCGGGAAAGACGAAGGTCGAAAGCCATGCGTCCTCAGAAACACAACCCTGCTTCTTAACACAGCGCACATCCAACCCGGAAGCCAGCAGCACCAATGTGTCAGAGGAAACACCGTGCACCTGGCGAACTGGTTAGCGTGCACTGCGGCCTGCCACAGGAGTCGCTAGTGCGCGATGAGACAAGGATATCCCTACCGGCCAAAGCCTCCCTAACCCGGACGACGCTAGACCAATTGTGCTTCGCCCCATGGACCTCCCGGTCGCAGCCGGCTGCGACAGAGTGTGGGCTCGAACCCAGAGTCTCTGGTGGCATACTGCACTGCAGTGCCCTAGACTACTGCGCCACCCAGGAGGCCAGTTACTGTCTATTCATAGTCACTTTAATAACTCTACCCACATGTGCATATTATCTCAACTAACCGGTGCCCCCGCACATTGACTCTGTACCGGTACCCCCCTGTATATTGTCTCGCTATTGTTATTTTGCTGCTGCTCTTTAATTACTTGTTACTTGTATTTCTTATTCTTAAACTGCATTGTTGGTTAGGGGCTCGTAAGTAAAGTACACCTGTTGTATTCGGCGCATGTGAGTAATACAATTTGATTTGATTTGACTTGAAATTATTGGCCACTTTAATAATGCCACTTTAATATTGTTGGCATATCTTGCATTACTCACCTCATATGTACAGTATATACTGTATTCTATACCATTTATTGCATCTTAGCCTATGCTGCTCTGTTATTGCTCATACATATATTTATATATTCTTATTCCATTCCTTTACTTAGATTTGTGTGTATTAGGTATCTGTTGTGGAATTGTTAGACATTACTTGTTAGACATTGCTGCACTGTTGGAACTAGAAGCACAAGCATTTCGCTACACTCGCAATTACATCTGCTAACCATGTGTATGTGACAAAAACTATTTGATTTTACATGCAGATGTATGCAGACGATACACTCAAAATGTATGTTCACTCAAAAAATAGGCAACAAGTTGTTAACAAGTTAACTGAAGCTACATTATGGTACACATTTCTAAATGGATGACTGATTCTTGCCTGCATTTAAATATCGACAAGACTGTTTGTATGTACTTCTCTAAGAAATCAATTGATTCTTCGCAACCAGCTGTTCTTGTTAATTGGGAGATTCTGAAAGTTGTGTCTAACTTCAAGTATCTCTGCATAATTTTGGACTCCAACTTGACATTGAAGAAACGGGTGAAGGTGGTGGTTAACATTGTCAAGTTTAGGCCATCCAACTTTTGGTTTATAAGACCTTACCTTCCTCTGGAATGCATGTTATGATCAATATATGCATGTTATGATCTTCTTACGTCTGAGATATTGCCTCACATGCTGGTCACAAGCAGGAGCTACTACTCTGAAACCCATTGAATCACTCTACAAACAAACCAAACAGTTACCACCATTGTCACATCATTCACAAAAATCATTGATATCATCTGGATAGCTTTAAGCAGTATGTAGATGCAAGCTTTGTCTTTAGGATCTTGCATGGTCTTACCCCTCCACCCCTATGCCGGCATAGCATGCTCATGGAAAGCCCCTCCAGGATAACAAGTGCAGCAACTAGAGGGGATTGTGTTGTCCCTTTTCAACACAGTAAAATCGGTCGATCGGCCTTCTCTGTTAGAACTACAATATACTGGAATCTAATGCCCATGGACTTGAGAAGCTGCACTGATTATTGTACTTTTAAATGTAAATTGAAAACATGGCTCAAATCCATCCAAACCTATACACATGTCATCTGTGGTTCCTCATAGGTAAGACAACAGTTGATGATATTTTTTTTATTATGAATAAGTTGTTGTTAGAATGATATATTATTGGATGTAATGTTTTTGTATTGCTTTGGTGAGTATTTGCATTGTGGCTGTGTAATTGCCGTTACCTGCCCAGGGGCTATTGGTGCAAATTAGCTTTTGGCTAACCCCGGCACATTTACATGGATGTTGCATTATTGTAAATTGATGTTGATTAATGTGCATTGTCCCCTATAAATAAATACATTTAGAACAATAGTGTAATAATGAAGAATTGTGGGCATTGTGGGCGGTCTAATTATTTTATAATGAAAGGCTAGAAATGGTTAAAAAAATCCCCTCAGAGAGCCAAATAAGACACTGAGTACAACACTATGTGTGTAGTTCACAATGACAAGCCAAACTAAATGCTGCAGATTTTAGATGAGTTTGAGTCGGATGGAGGATCAGATATTGAGCTTGAAATCGACGTTGTAAACAGATGAAAGAGTATGGATGTGGAGTCATTTTGGTCTGATGGGTATGGGATGGACCTTCAGAGAAATGATGCAACACCTGCGGCAGGTATACAGGAAAAAAGGCCTATGAAATCTGTGTGCAGTGCAACTGATTTGTTTGTAGGGCTTGCTCACACAAAGCCCCAAAGCTGTGTGCTGACTGTGGACCCAAGCATAAAGAGAAGACGAGATTGATTAATGCGTAAAGGCACTGGTATTAAGGCACAATTATCCCATACAATCAACAAATGCCAGTTGTTATATCTTGCCATTAATATTTTTCCACTAATATTTCTTTATGCAATTCATCCTTTACAATTGTCCAGGTGGTTTTGTTTAGGAATAAAGTAATTTCACCTGTGACCTGGCTGGTTATATTATTATTATCTTTTCAGTTTCTACTTTGTCAAAAGAAACTGTAACTGGGCTTTATTAATTACTATAACTATATTACTAATCGAATCTACAAATAAAGTTGATCAAATGGATTACACTGTAATGTTTTTATTGTAAGGGAAAACGAAAATAGGATATAGGCCTGCATTTATTCTAGGACTTTGTAGAATTATACAAAACATATCATTGACTCTATCTAAACAAACAACCTTTGTTGTTAATTTTTTAAATGTATAGATTTCCACAAATATTTCTTCATCCAATTAATCCTTTATGATAGTTTATGCACTATTTATCAAGTGCTGGTGCACTTCATCTTGCGGGTTGATATGCATCTGATGCATATGCTAAAGGGGACGCCTGGCAAAGTTCTCAACATTCTCTAGCGGGTACTTATTGGCTGAAAGCCCAGGCGGTTCTAGTGTTAAAGGCCAACTCACAGCTACCACTCCCCCATCTCTCAGACTGTATTCTCTCTTTCTCTCTGTCTGGTCCTGCTCTACTTTATCTCTCCGTCACTACATCTCGTTTCTGTTTAGATTTTTCTTATTAGTCAGTCTGAAGCATTGTTGGCTAAACCTTTGTCTTCTTTGTGCCATTTCGCTTCCTTGTGCCATTTTTAAAGTATTGCACTGTAGGGAATAGAACGCCATTACACAGCTATAGCCATTAAGCCTGTAACTGTGTTACCAGGTCAGTGGGTTGGCTGGAGTAGGCCTATACACTGGATGTACATTGTACATTGTGAATGTGAGGATGGCTGAGAGAGTGTGACCACTATTAGCTACTGGACCTGCATCCCAAATTACACTCTATTCCCTATTTAGTGCACTACTTTTGAGCTCGGCCCATATGGTGCAATTTGTGATGCAGGCCTACTAAGCCTGTGGCTCTGCTCTGGGCAAGGGTGCCTGTTCACTACAGCAGATAAATAATATAACATGAACATATTGATTTCAAAGGTTCCCTACAGTTCCATGTAGCTTTAGCTCAGCCAATGTGTCTGTGTAAGATAACAAGTAAGCAGGAAGTTCCATGATGGTACAAACACACAATGTTAAAGGCTCACCATCGATCTCCACCTGCTCCCATTTCATTAACTCTTTAATTAGTCTCTCCCTGTCTCTCTCTCTCATATATATATACTCTAACTCAGATTGATTTATGCAGGGCTGCAGTTTTGCCAATGATTTTCTCTGAGACGCTTGTGTCCATACTAATCCAGATTCTCAGAATTGCTTTCCAACCAGCCTCTCCTCTGGTGCCATTAAATGTGTGAGTGTGTGTGTGTTCTTGTCAAAAATCGAATGCTATTCTGATCGTGTGTGGGATCTTCTCTCTAAAGTCTAGTCCAGCTTTGACCGAGTAACAACAACCATTCGTCTCCTCAGCTCTCTGTCTCTCTCGTTCTTTCTCCCTCACTGTTTCCTTCTCCCTCTCGCTCTCTCTGATGAAAGATCAGATTTACATTAGATGAGTTCAAGAAACAGCCTCGTAGAGTTTAAACAGGGCTACTGCAACATCGTCTCTTTAATAAAATGTTCAGCAGCACTATTCAAAAAAGCTAATTCAATAAATATAATAAATTACATTTGTAAAGCATTTTTTATTATACAAGAATAATCAAAATACTTAAAATAAAAATATAAAATAGAGAAATAGTAAAACATTATATACAGTTGAAGATGGAAGTTTAAATACACTTTAGCCACAATTCCTGCCATTTAATCCTAATAAAAATTACCTGGTTTAGGTCAGGTAGGACCACCACTTTATTTTAAGAATGTGAAATGTCATAAAAATAGTAGAGAGAATGATTTATTTCAGCTTTTATTTCTTTCATCACATTCCCAATTAGTCAGAAGTTTACATACACTCAATTAGTATTTGGTAGCATTGGCTATAATTGTTTAACTTGGGTCAAACATTTCAGGTAGCCTTCCACAAGCTTCCCACAATACGTTGGGTGAATTTTGGCCCATTCCTCCTGACAGAGCTGGTGTAACTGGTTTGTAGGCATCCTTGCTTGCACACGCATTTTCAGTTCAGCCCACAAATTTTCAATAGGATTGAGGTCAGGGCTTTGTGATGGCCACTCCAATACCTTAACTTTGTTGCCCTTAAGCCATTTTATGGAAGTATACTTGGGGTCATTGTCCATTTGGAAGACCCATTTGTGACCAAGCTTTAACTTCCTGACATGTCTTGAGATGTTGCTTCAATATATGCACATCATTTTCCTATCTCATGATGCCATCTATTTTGTGATGTGCACCAGTCCCTCCTGCAGCAAAGCACCCCCACAACATGATGCTGCCACCCCCGTGCTTCACGGTTGGGATGGTGTTCTTCAGCTTGCAAGCATCCCCCTTTTTCCTCCAAACATAACGATGGTCATTATGGCCAAACAGTTCTATTTTTGTTTCATCAGACCAGAGGACATTTCTCCAAAAGTACGATCTTTGTCCCCATGTGCAGTTGCCTCACTGCGGGAGTCCTGCCAGAGCTGGAGTAGCCTCCGGGCAGCCTCTCCCCCGGAAAATGTGGCATCAAACACCATCTTGAATCAGAATGCAGCCCCTCTCTACCCCTCTGTCCTGTCTTTCAGAGAGTGAAATGGGGTTTTCCTCCTTCTCTGGGTCCAGTCCAGCTTCTTCACTTGTTTAAAGGTCAACTCACAGCTACCCCTCCCCCATCTCTCTGACTGTATTCTCCCTTTGTTACTGTCTTGCCCCTACTCTCTCCCCCCATCATTCCATCTCATCTCAGATTTTTTTCATAGGTCTGTCTGAATCAAGCTCTTTCTCTTTTCCTCACTGGCCATTCCCTCTCTCTCCCTCCTTCCTTCAACCCGCCTCTCTCTGTAGATCAGCCTCTACTACCTCCACTCCCTCCTTCTCCAGTGTCCATCCTTCGCTTGGCCCGATTGGCTATAGGCAGTCTTAGTGACGAGGCTCTACTTCTTTCATCGCTGCACCTCATTGTTATCCTTCTTTCTATTCTGACCCTTCTTTCCTCTCTCATTCCTCTTTTCTGTATCAACCTAACTCACAGGATTTAACACAAAACATGTCTGTTTGTTATGTTAATATAGTACTGTGTAGAAAGGGCAGGCCCACTCTTGTACTGTAGATGAAAACGGAGAGTTCCAAATGTGTTTTCCCATACAGTGGGAATATACAGCATACTGTAGGGGAAAAGGGGTGAGTCATCAAAATATGCATTTTGTCCATGTAGATACAGCATTCTGTAGTTGTATTTCTGCTTGTCAGATCTTTTGATGTTATCCTCCTGTGATACAGTATTGTCTTGTTTGCGTTGCCATGGGATGTTGAAAGTAAGCAATTTGTCGTCGGAAGGCTCATACTGTCATCTCATCACTCTAACCCCCCACCCTCTCCCCCTTCTCTCCTCTTTCCCTACCTCTTTGCCGTTCTCTTTCCAACCCTCAATTCCTCACTTTCTCACCCCTCCTCTCTACCCCTCCTTCGGCACCCCTTTCTCTCTTACCTCTCCCCCTCTCTCCATCGAACCCCCTGCATCCTCTCCACCTCTTCTTCCCCTCTCTACATCCACCCAACCGCCTCTCCAGTACCCCGGGGCAGCGATGGACCGCGTCAGCTTGCTGTGGCGTCTACGTCGCCGGGCTCGTCGCGGGGCGCTATGTATGGGCCTCTTCTGCATCTCCATGGCAATGCTCTATGCCCTCTGCGCCGAGAACAGCGTACCCGTCACCGATGCTATCTTCGGGGTGCGGGCACGGACCCGCGCCCAGCCCCGGGCACACTCCATCATCAAGGTCTGTTTGTCTGTCTAGAGTGGTCAGGGAGCATCATCAGCAGAACATGAGCATGTCCGAAATGGCCTATTCCCAATTTAGTGCACTACTTTTAAACCCATCGGACATACTCAAAGCCTTAGGCTCATGAATCCTCACACTGTTTCATAGAATATAATCTATCCATTCTTCTATTTCATGTAATCTTCTTCTTCCACAGGTGCTGAGAGGTGGGGCCAAGCCCATGTACCTCGACCCCCAGAAGCTCCCCGGCGTCATCCCTGGCAACGCCCACCGTCCAATCCCAGTCCTCTCCTCCCCAAACCACACACAGGAAGTCACAGCTAAGGAGACACACCCCAAACACCCCAAGAGAGAGCGAGAGTCATCGGGATTCTTCGCCTGGCTCTTGCCGCGCCCCTTCAGGCGGGCCATGGAGACCCTGTTTGGGGGCCGTCGTCGGGGGGAGCTTAGTGGAACAGTCGGGGACGCAGAATTTTTTGGTCCTCACAGAGCTCTGGGGGAGGTCTGGGACGACGAGATGTCCAGTAGCATGCTGGGGAAGAGGCTGAGGAAAGTGGTGCAGAACTATCAGGTGAGGGGGATAGAGAAGAGAGAAAGAGTCCAGCTAGCACATAGCGTGTATTACTTTAACAGAACGTTTCCTAAAAGGAACTTAAAACCGATCAGAATTCTGAAGGAATGTCAATGTCATGCTGGAAAATGTTTTTGCCGAGGACGCTCCGCAAAAATAGCCTATAAGGCAGCCTTTTCCCTATAATGTAAACTCCAACAGAAATAACTTCAAATTAAACAAAGGTTGCTAGCCAACTAGCCTGCTAATGTCAACCCTACTACCCTGCGAATTGTAGCACTACCAGCCTGCTAACGTTAATTGATTGCGTAAATCAACCAGTTGCTAACAACACTTAGCTGACAGCCAAAGTTTGAGAAACGAAATGCCATCTAACCAGTTATCAAATAATGTTACCAGTATATGCAGTTATCTTAGCCAACAAGCAAGCCAGCTAAAGTTTGTTATTTTAGCCTGCTAGATAGCCTAGCCAGCTAACTAGCCTAGCTAGCCAACCACCAGGGTTGTCATACAGTATATCACAAAATTGAGTACACCCCTCACATTTTTGTAAATATTTGAGTATATCTTTTCATGAGACAACACTGAAGAAATGACACTTTGCTACAATGTAAAGTAGTGAGTGTACAGCTTGTATAACAGTGTAAATTTGCTGTCCCCTCAAAATAACTCAACACACAGCCATTAATGTCTAAACCGCTAGCAACAAAAGTGAGTACTGTAATTTATGGACTATTAAGCGCACCTGAATATAAACCGCACCCACTGAATTATTAAAACATATGTATTTTGTACATAAATAAGCCGCAGGTGCCTACCGGTACATTGAAACAAATTAACTTTACACAGCCTTTAAACGAAACACGGCTTGTAACAAAAATTAAAAAAAAATAGCAGTAAACAGTAGCCTACCAAGAAAGTCATTGGTCACTATCTTCCTCCTCCTGTGCAATGAAACCACTGAAGTCATCTCCTTCAGTGTCGGAGTTGAATAGCCTCAGAATTGCTTCATCCGATGTTGGATCGTTTTCATTGTCGCTCTCGTCACTTTCATCCGGAGGCAAATTCCCCGCTGAGCTCATGCTGCCCCTTCAACACGCAGCAGTCAAGCCTTTCGAAACCCGTTGATGATAGTGGATTTTTTGACAATGCTCCACGCTGTCAGGACCCACTGGCAGACTTGACCATAAGTTGCTCTTCACATGCGGCCCGTTTTAGTGAAGGATTTCTCCCCATCCAAGCCTCCCACTGAACACGGAGCGCCACCTTAAATGCACGATTTACACTGATGTCGAGTGGGCCATCTGCTTTTCTTCCCTCTGAAAGCTTTTGTTGTTTTTTTGCACTGAGTCAGTTCCTCACGCTGCTGTTTCCAACGTCTTATCATCGACTCATTAAGGCCAAGCTCCCGTGCAGCATCTCTATTTCCTTTTCCAACAGCCAGATCGATCGCCTTCAACTTGAAAGCTGCATCATATGCATTTCTCCGTGTCTTTGCCATGATGAGGGTGACAAAATTACTACCGTAATCAGAATGATGGGAAGTTTGAGCGCGCTCGATTTACGTCACATTATGTGACGGTGCTCAGTTTTTTGGCGGCATGAATCTTGTGAAAGCGGGAAAAATCCATAAATTAGCCACGTCATTGTATAAACCACGAGGTTCAAGGCGTGGGAATAAAGTAGCGGCTTATAGTCCGGAAATTACGGTACACCCCTAAGTGAAAATGTCCAAATTGGGCCCAATTAGCCATTTTCCCTCCCCGGTGTCATGTGACTCGTTAGTGTTACAAGGTCTCAGGTGTAAATGGGGAGCAGGTGTGTTAAATTTGGTGTCATCGCTCTCACACTCCCTAATACTGACTGGTCACTGGAAGTTCAATATTCAACACTCTTCTAAAGATGATGCACAAGAAAGCCTGCAAACAGTTTGCTGAAGACAAGCAGACTAAGGACATGGATTACTGGAACCATGTCCTGTGGTCTGATGAGACCAAGATAAACGTATTTGGTTCAGATGTGTCTGTGGTCTGATGAGACCAAGATAAACGTATTTGGTTCAGATGTGGTTCAGATGTGTGTGGCGGCAACCAGGTGAGGAGTACAAAGACAAGTGTGTCTTGCCTACAGTCAAGCATGGTGGTGGGAGTGTCATGGTCTGGGGCTGCATGAGTGCTGCCGGCACTGGGGAGCTACAGTTCATTGAGGGAATCATGAATGCCAACGTACTGAGACATACTGAAGCAGAGCATGATCCCCTCCCTTTGGAGACTGGGCCGCAGGGCAGTATTCCAACATGATAACGACCCCAAACACACCTCCACGATGACCACTGCCTTGCTAAAGAAGCTGAGGGTAAAGGTAATGGACTGGCCAAGCATGTCTCCAGACCTAAACCCTATTGAGCATCTGTGGAGCAACCTCAAACGGAAGGTGGAGGAGTGCAAGGTCTCTAACATCCACCAGCTCCGTGATGTCGTCATGGAGGAGTGGAAGAGGACTCCAGTGGCAACCTGTTAAGCTCTGGTAAACTCCATGCCCAAGAGGGTTAAGGCAGTGCTGGAAAATGATGGTGGCCACACAAAATATTGACACTTTGGGCCCAATTTGGACATTTTCACTTAGGGGTGTACTCACTTTTGTTGCTAGCGGTTTAGACATTAATGGCTGTGTGTTGAGTTATTTTGAGGGGACAGCAAATTTACACTGTTATACAAGTGTTGTCACATGAAAAGATATACTCAAATATTTACAAAAATGTGAGGGGTGTACTCACTTTTGTGATATAGCTAAGTAGTAAGCCAGAGAATAACACCAACTAGTCTACAGGGGCAGGAACCACAGAACACAAAAAAATGCCAGCAGATATAAAGTAGAGAGAGCAGAGACTTACCGATTGATGGCTAAGTTAGCTACCAAAGAAGAGCCAAGAAGGGGCACTTCAGAGGGAGAGGATATTCCAACGGCCGAGGGAGAGTCAGCTAATCCAATAGCGATATAGTGAGGTAAATCCAAAATCGATAGATTCCAGAGGCAATAATCCAGAGGCGGCGTTGGGTACAGGAGACGAGGGGAAGAGTGAACAATAAGACAGTGATCGGAAGAAGGCAGATGGAAATGATCACAGCAGCACAGTCAGTCAACTACTGTACCGCGCTAGTACTAAGCCAGGGTTGGAAAACGCTGGTAGCCTACTTCAAAAGAGAACAGGATGAAAAGTTGACCAAGCAAATTGGAGGATGAAAAACAAATAAGAACAGGTGAGGTACTAAGCAATTAGAGTATGCAGATTTTCCACTTTTCTTTTGATCCACAAGCAAGTCTGCCGGTGGTGCAGGAGAAGTCAGAGCTGCCAGGAGATACCGACCCTACCATCAGGCTTGTTTAAAACAATAATTTTTGTCCTCATGCTAGCTAGAAGTAGTCACTGCAGCTAAGTTTGACCACACTGAGTTGTTACTTTGGTGAGTAAAAACGCAGGGTTCAAACTCATTCCAGGAAGGGCCGACTGTCTGCAGGTTTTCGCTCCACCCTTGTACTTGATTGATGAATTAAGGTCACTAATTAGTAAGGAACTCCCCTCCCCTGGTTGTCTAGGTCTTAATTCAAAGGAAAAAACAAAAACCCACACTCGTCCCTCGTGGAATGAGTTTGACACCTCTGCTTTAAAGTCATATTCTCAAATTGTTCCAAGAAAATGTATAAAAAAACACTCTTCTGTGGGAATTTCAGTACTTCAGCATAACATTTCGTACAGGTTTCATCATGGTTCTTTTTAAAGAGGCAATCTGCAGTAGCTACATACATTTTTGGCCAATTGATTTTTGAAGATTATAATTTATAAATGCCTCATGAGCTTAGTTCAACTGTCGTATCCCATCAGAACCCCAAATATAAGCTTGTTTTACTCCAATGTTTGTAAATAAAGTAAATGTAAACACACACTGTATAGCCTCAAAACATGGTTAAAATTGTAATGTTGGTACAGTGGTTCTTCCTGTAAAAGTTGTGTTGTACTGCAGCACACCTTGGGGGCTGCTGCAGAATTCTATGGCATGTTATTTAATTGTCAGCCATTGTTACCATTAATGCTAGTTAGTGATAGTTTGATCACCATAGGGCATCTTTGAGAAGCTTTTGATAGCCTTCTAATGCTTTAATATTTAATAATTTCTGCCCTCCAAATTCATATTCATTATATAAATAGGGCCATGTGGACCTTGATATTGGGGATGCGCCATGTGGCCGTGCCTAACGGGTAAGTGGGTGCGCCATGCGGCTGTGCCTAACGGGGAAAGGGGGGTGGAGCCGGTCGGCGCAACCCAGGCAACATGGAGATACAGGGATCCGAGCTCATGCCGTTTACCCCGTGCTTCATTGGTCTGTTTTGCTGGATGGCCTTCCGTTCTGCACTTTTTAGATGGCCCTCCGACCTGCAACCGTTTTCTACGGTTATATATGCGTTCCCATTCTTGTAGTGTATCTTATTGCCCGTTTTACTATCGTCCTGGGCTTATAGATCGAGGCAATCCTTCATCAGATGAACCACAACATGTCGGCTAAAGCGATTTAATTAATGAATGCGTTTGAAAGTTTTTAATATTGTGATAGTGAAGAGAAAATTCGCTTGAGAGGAATTTAACATTAAATTTACACCAACTGGTAGGCTAATCACACAACTGTACAGCTCCCACTGGTGAAGAAAGTTACCCTCTACATACACATTCCTTACCGGAATCTCTGAATGAAAATACTGGCAGATCCATAAAACGTCCTTGTACAGTAGTATACCTAATACAAATTTGGAAGATTCTAAATTAATATCTAAGGGGCTTTTATACAATTAAAATGCAGGGTTAATAAAACATGTTTTTTTAAATGTAAAGGGCCTCCCGGGTGGTGCATCTCATTGACTTATGTCTCATTAAAACCAGTTCCCGGGAGTTGTAGCGATGAGACAAGATAGTAGCTACTAAAACAATTGGATACCACGAAATTGGGGAGAAAAAGGGGTAAAATCCCCCCCCCCCCCCAAAATAAAAAAATAAATAAGTATGTGAATTAAGTAGTCTTGCTTGTCTAAAAGTAGCGCAAAACGGTGCTGAAATAGTTGATAATTGTCACATCCTGACCATATAGAGCTGTTTATTCTCTGTGTTGGTTGGGGCGTGACAGTAACTAGGGTGGGTTATCTAGGTAAATGATATATCTATGTTGGCCTGGTATGGTTCCCAATCAGAGGCAGCTGTTTATCGTTGTCTCTGATTAGGGATCATATTTAGGTAGCCATTTCCGCATTGTGCTTTGTGGGATCTTGTCTTGGTATAGTTGCCTGCGAGCACTACTTTGAGCTTCACGTTTCGTTTTACGCTTTATTGTTTTTGTCTTTGAGTTTCTCTTCCTAAAACAAAGAGGATGGAAACATACCACGCTGCATCTTGGTCCACTCCTTATAACGATCGTGACAGAAGATCCCACCACGACTGGACCAAGCAGCGTGCCCGGGAGGAGATGGCATCCTGGTCTTTAGAGGAGGTTGAGGAGCGAATATCCTGGACTTGGGAGGAAGTCTTGGAGAGATACGAAGGCCTGCCATGGAAGCAGACGGAAGCAGCGAAGGAGGATCAACGACGACTCCGGGGTTTGCAACCACGACGCAAGCACGAGAGGCAGCCCCCAAAAACTTTTCGGGGTGTAGCAACGGGGTGGTTGGCGGAACCAGGTTTCAGACCAGAGCCAACTCCACACACTCGCTTTAAGGAGCGAATGCTATGCAAAAACACATTCACGTTTTTTTTTTAAGAAAATGCACTGAAACCAAAATATCTTTAGTTTTGGTGATCCTCTAAGCTCCGGCTCATTTTCAAGTCCTCCGGTGGTTACAGTCCTAACCCTGGAACGGATAGCACCATAGAAAGAAGCTGGCTAATGAAACTGTCTGTAAGCCGGAAAAGGGTCTGCTCGGACCAAAACACACGGCCACCCGGATTGCATTGCAAGTGAGTAATAAACTGGGTCAAGATGCCAGCAAAGTATACCTTTATGTAGTAAAATAAAGGTAAAATTAACATAAATAAATAAAATACCTACAATGCCTACGGTAGGCCTACAGTATATCTACAAATATTTTTTGAATCTCTACATGTAGGTCTCCTGATTTAAATCCGATCGAACTTTTTTTATTTTTTTATTTTTAAATTTTTTACCCCTTTTTCTCCCAATTTCGTGGTATCCAATTGTTGTAGTAGCTACTATCTTGTCTCATCGCTACAACTCCCGTACGGGCTCGGGAGAGACGAAGGTTGAAAGTCATGCGTCCTCCGATACACAACCCAACCAGCCGCACTACTTCTTAACACAATGCGCATCCAACCCGGAAGCTAGCTGCACCAATGTGTCAGAGGCTACACCGTGCACCTGGCAACCTTGGTTAGCGCGCACTGCGCCCGGCCCGCCACAGGAGTCGCCGAACTTGTTTGTTAAACCCGATGGAACTCGTTTGGCATCAACTGAAAACATTAATCCCTAACTCTGCCAAGCCTACAGTACAAGCAAATATGAACTGGTGAAGGCCATCAAGATATTTTGGCTTGAGATATTGACGATACTGTTCTCCCCCTACCCTCCTCCTTGGAAAGAGTCGATTGTCCTGCTAATGACCATAATGGATGGATGGCTTCTTTTGCATTCCAATATATTGAATTAATGTATTAATTACAGTCATTTACCGTTCTCATTCTCAGACTGGAAACGTTGTTTGCGGAGTACACAATCTCAATTTCAAGTCCTTGTTTAAAAAATATATATATTTTAGATATTATTTCATTTCCAAATACCCTAAAATGAGCATTTATAATCTGAATAAAGGGAAAAAGGCTATTCTTGAACACAGGGTGAGACAATATCAAATCAAATTGATTTATAAAGCCCTTATTACATCAGCTGATATCTCAAAGTGCTGTACAGAAACCCAGCCTAAAATGCCAAACAGCAAGCAATGCAGGTGTAGAAGAAGACAATAGGCCCTTTTAATTTTATATGGCTTGCCATTCCAACTAAAATTGAATATTCTTTTCTCAAATAATTTAAACAGGTCGCTCTCCGCCTGACTCTCCGCTTATTTTAGTTAATCGCTCTTCAAAGACCGTGCTCATTTGAGACCAATACTAGTGATCAATTGTAGAGTCGTGACTTTTATAATCACTTCTATTTTCTATTTTTCACTTCCAGACTATCAGGAAGAATGTTGGTACTTATTTTGATCCAAAGCCATGAATGAGTGAGTCACTCAGCTTCATGTAGGTGCCGAGGCTATATTCCTGCGCCATCAACTTGATAATTTTGCAGACACCACTTGCTGCTTATATTCAGTCAACACATACTGTATATCATGGAATATAATTTTACATTTTAATTTTTCTTAGAATAAAAACCTTAGTGTAACAACAGTTTTAGTAAGTAATATGCTACAGTCCAGTTACAGCTCCTTCTGACCAAGTAGAAACAAGTGGGGTTTTTTCGGGTGTGTGTGCAGAACAGAGGAATAGCAATTCTTACACTATTGTTCTATATTCAATCACCTTCATCCTCATCATTCAGTTCAATAAAATTACATTTTGAAGTAGTGAACAATTATCACTTTCCATTTGGTTTATATCGCCCAATTCATTGTCAGGTAGAGACACATTTAGTGCCTTAGGACCCAAATGCACAATAAGTGCTCTAACTCCCCCTTGTGGTGTTCTGGAGCAATGAAGCAGTGACGCAGGGTAATGTACAAAACCACAAAGTCCCGAGGCATAATTTCAAAACATGTAAATGAGGAACCACTGTATCTTGGATAGTGAGTCCTTGCTCATGGATAGCTCTGTCTATGAATTTGATAGTTCCATTTTTCGAGCCCCATCCCTCAGTTTTTTAGAGAAACAGTGGCGGGAAGTTTGTTATTTATTTTAAATTTCACCTTTATTTAACCAGGTAGGCTAGTTGAGAACAAGTTCTCATTTACAACTGCGAGCTGGCCAAGATAAAGCAAAGCAGTGTGACACAGACAACAACACAGAGTTACACATGGAATAAACAATAAACAAGCCAATATCACAATAAACAAGTCAATGACACAGTAGAAAAAAGAAAGTCTATATACAGTGTGTGCAAAAGGCATGAGGAGGTAGGCCATAGTAGCGAAGAATTACTATTTTGCAGATTAACACTGGAGTGATAAATGAGCAGATGAGGATGTGCAAGTAGAGATACTGGTGTGCAAAAGAGCAGAACAGTAAATAAAAACAGTATGGGGATGAGGTAGGTAGATTGGGTGGGCTATTTACAAATGGACTATGTACAGCTGCAGCGATCGGTTAGCTGCTCAGATAGCTGATGTTTAATGTTGGTGAAGGAAATATATGTCTCCAGTATCAGCGATTTTTGCAATTCGTTCACATCACTGGCAGCAGAGAACTGGAAGGAAAGGCGGCCAAATGAGGTGTTGGCTTTGGGGATGATCAGTGAGATATACCTGCTGGAACGTGTGGTACAACGGGTGTTGTTATCGTGACTAGTGAACTGAGATAAGGCGGAGCTTTACCTAGCATAGACTTATAGATGACCTGGAGCCAGTGGGTCTGGCGACGAATATGTAGCGAGGGCCAACCGACTAGAGCATACAGGTCGCAGTGGTGGGTGGTATAAGGTGATTTGGTAACAAAACAGATGGCACTGTGATAGACTGCATCCAGTTTGCTGAGTAGAGTATTGGAAGCTATTTTGTAGATGACATCTCCGAAGTCGAGGATCGATAGGATAGTCAGTTTTACTAGGGTAAATTTGGCGGTGTGAGTGAAGGAGGCTTTGTTGCGAAATAGAAAGCCAATTCTAGATTTGATTTTGGATTGGAGATGTTTAATATCAGTCTGGAAGGAGAATTTAAAGTCTAGCCAGACACCTAGGTATTTGTAGTTGTTGTCACATTCGGACCTTAGTTCCTTTGTTTTTGTCTTTGTTTTAGTATGGTCAGGGTGGGAGTTGGGGTGGGTATTCTGTTTGTTTTTCTATGTTGGTTTTTGAGTTTGGCCTGGTTTGGTTCTCAATCAGAGGCAGGTGTCGTTAGTTGTCTCTGATTGAGAATCATACTTAGGTAGCCTTTTTCCACCTGTGTTTCGTGGGTGTTTATTTTCTGTTTTGTGTGTCATCACTAGACAGGACTGTTTCGTTTGTTCGTTCTTCCTAGTTGTTGTTTTGTTTAGTGTTCAGTTTTGATTATATTAAAAATCATGAACACTTACAGCGCTGCACCTTGGTCCTCTTCTCCTTCATACGACGACCGTTACAGTTGTCCACATATTCTAGGTCAGAACCGTCCAGGGTGGTGATGCTAGTCGGGCTTGCGGGTGCGGGCAGCAAACGGTTGAAATGCATTTGGTTTTACTAGCGTTTAAGAGCAGTTGGAGGCCACGGAAGGAGTGTTGTATGGCATTGAAGCTCGTTTGGAGGTTAGTTAGCACAGTGTCCAAGGAAGGGCCAGAAGTAAACAGAATGGTGTCGTCTGCGTAGAGGTGGATCAGGGAATGACCCGCAGCAAGAGCGACATCGTTGATATATACTGAGAAAGGAGTCGGCCTGAGAATTTAACCCTGTCGTACCCCCATAGGGACTGCCAGAGGTCCGGACAACAGGCCCTCTGATTTGACACACTGAACTCTGTCTGCAAAGTAGTTGGTGAACCAGGCGAGGCAGTCATTAGAGAAACCAAGGCTATTGAGTCTTCCGATAAGAAATCGGTGATTGACAGAGTCGAAAGCCTTGGCCAGGTCGATGAAGATGGCTGCACAGTTCTGTCTTTTATCGATGGCAGTTATGATGTCATTTAGTACCTTGAGCGTGGCTGAGGTGCACCCGTGACCAGCTCGGACACCGGATTGCACAGCGGAGAAGGTACGGTGGGATTCGAAAGGGTCAGTGATCTATTTATTAACTTGGCTTTCGAATATTTAGAGAGGCAGGGCAGGATAGATATAGGTCTATAGCAGTTTGGGTCTTTGAAGAGGGGGATAACCGCGGCAGCTTTCCAAACTTTAGGGATCTCGGACGATATGAAAGAGGTTGAACAGGCTGGTAATAGGGGTTGCAACATTGGCGGCGGATAGTTTTAGAAAGAGAGGGTCCAGATTGTCTAGCCCAGCTGATTTGTACGGGTCCAGGTTTTGCAGCTCTTTCAGAACATCTCCTATCTGGATTTTGGTGAAGGAGAAGGAGGCTCAGGGGAGTAGCTGTGGGGAGGTGGGGGGGGGGGGGGGGTGGAGCTTTTGGCTAGGGTTGGAGTAGCCAGGAGGAAGGCATGGCCAGTCGTAGAGAAATGCTTGTTGTCAATTATCATGGATTTATCGGTGGGTGGAGCTTTTGGCTAGGGTTGGAGTAGCCAGGAGGAAGGCATGGCCAGTCGTAGAGAAATGCTTGTTGTCAATTATCATGGATTTATCGGTGGTGACCGTGTTACCTAGTGCTCTTGTTCTCCATGGACTTAAGTGTCCCAAACCTTTTTGGAGTTAGAGCTACAGGATGCAAATTTCTGCTTGAAAAATCTAGCTTTTGCTTTCCTGACTGATTGAGTGTATTGGTTCCTGACTTCCCTGAACAGTTGAATATCGGGGGGACTATTCGATGCTATGGCAATACGCCACAGGATGTTTTTGTGCTGGTCAAGGGCATTCAGGTCTGAAGTGAACCAAGGGCTATATCTGTTCTTAGTTCTGCATTTTTTGAAAGGGGCATGCTTATCTAAGATGGGGAGGAAATTACTTTTAAAGAACGACCAGGCATCCTCGACTGACGGGATGAGGTCAATATCCTTCCAGGATACCCGGGCAAGGTCGATTAGAAAGGCCTGCTTGCAGAAGTGTTTTAGGGAGCATTTGACAGTGATGAGGGGTGGTTGTTTGACCGCGGACCCATAGCGTATACAGGCAATGAGGCAGTGATCGCTGAGATCCTGATTGAAAACAGCAGAGGTGTATTTAGAGGGCAGGATAATGTCTATGAGGGTGTCCATGTTTACGGATTTAGGGTTGTACCTGGTGGGTTCCTTGATGATTTGTGTGAGATTGAGGGCATCTAGCTTAGATTGTAGGACATCCGGGGTGTTAAGCACATCCCAGTTTAGGTCACCTAACAGATCGAACTCTGAAGCTAGATGGGGGCGATCAATTCAGATATGGTGTCCATTGCACAGCTGGGAGTGGAGGGGGGTCGATAACAGGCAGCAACAGTGAGAGACTTATTTCTGAAGAGATTAATTTAAAACATTTGAAGTTTGAACTGTTTGGGTATAGACCTGGAAAGTATGACAGAACTTTGCAGGCTCTGCAGTAGATTGCAACTCCTCCCTCTTTGGCAGTTCTATCTTGATGGAAAATGTTGTAGTTGGGTATGGAAATCTCAAAATATTTGGTGGCCTTCCTAAGCCAGGATTCAGACACAGCATGGACATCAGGGTTGGCGGAGTGTGCTAAAGCAGTGAGTAAAACAAACTTAGGGAGGAGGCTTCTGATGTTAACGTGCATGAAACTAAGGCTTTTTTGATCAAAGAAGTCAACAAATGAGGGTGCCTGGGGACACGCAGGGCCTGGGTTTACCGCCACATCACCCGAGGAACAGAGGAGGAGTAGGATAATGGTACGGCTAAAGGCTATCAAAACTGGTCTTCTAGAGCTTTGGGGACAAAAAATAAAAGGAGCAGATTTCTGGGCATGGTAAAATAGATTCAGGCATTATGTGCAGACAGGGGTATGGTGGGGTGCCGTACAGCGGATGTAAGCTCAGGCACTGAGGGATGATAAGAGAGGTTGCATCTCTGGACATGCTGGTTATAATGGGTGAGGTCACCGCATGTGTGGGAGGTGGGACAAAGGAGGTATAAGAGGTATGATGAGTGGAACTAGAAGCTCCATTGTAAACTTAAACAATGATAACTAGGGAGGTGGGCCTGGCCTGGCTCAGGGATAGCTTTGGTACTGGGTCACTCGGTGGCAGCTAGCTAGCTGTGAAGATCAGGAGTAATGGTCCAGTGTTTACGGCAGGAATCCGGCGTTGTAGTGGAGAAACAGTCCGATACTGGTAGGCTGGTGAGTATTATCCAGGCTAAAAAAAGGGCTGGTATCTGTGCAGAAGGTAAAGACCGCTAGCAGTGGCTAACAATGACTAAATAGCTTGTAGCTAATTAGCTGGTTAGCTTCTGGTTATAAGGTCTAAATAATTAAAAATAATAGCGGTTCCGTATCACATCGAGTGAGGCAGGTTACTGGAAGGTATAAGAGATTGAAATATATACAAAAAAGGAAGAAAATACAAAAGTACACGAGAGAACGAACAAAACACATCTGCACTGCTACACCATCTTGGACTCTATCAAGTACAATTTGTTATTGTTTCAACTGTTGATTGCAGTTTGAAAGTCAGGTAATCAAACTGCTCCGAGAACGTTAAGAAAACGTTACATAAAAAACAAGAACTTTTGTAACGTTCAAAAAACGTTCTAAGAATGTTATTTAAAAACATTTAGATTCCGTTCTTATCATCATCAAAAAAATATATATATCCTTTAACTTGTTAAGTGTGTTCAGGTGTGTTGGCCGCACCCACTAATTGGCCACACCTGATCTTAATGAGTGCTTGTTTCCTTTTGAAATGGGCTCTGTTTGAATAGACTAAAATGAAAAACGTTGTATCTGTGAATGAAAGAGGGCATGCTAGCTCCGTCCTGGTGGCGCAGTGGACTAACTCCATGGATAGGGAACAGAATAGTATAGGTTTGAATGCCGTGTTACAATAAAAAATACATGTTTTTGCATGATGAATGCCTGTGTAAAAAATAAAGTTAACAGAAATAAACAAGCAGTGTTATTAAAAGTCTTGAAACATTCAGTGAAGTTATTCAAAAATCTCCAAATAATCTAGAATTTTCATTTTCAGAGCGTTTTCCCAGGAAAACTTTCAAGGATGCAGAATAAAACTAACCCCCTAAACTATGAATAAACGTTCCTAGAACAGGCAACCTTTTCACTTCTGTTCTCGGAACGCCAGGAAACATAGGGCTTTGTTCCCACAACCAATGTGAAACCAAAAACATACGTTTCCACAACTTACAGAGAAAGATGGAAACAGAAAACTGGATTTATTTCATATTTTTTGTCCAAAGTTATCTTTCTCTTTTGTCCCTCTTTCCAACTGCCTCTCTTCTTCTCCATCTCCCCCATCTTCTTCTCCATCTCCACCCATCTTCTTCTCCATCGACATTACCGTTCCCTCTCACCATAATATATATCTCTCTCTCTCAGGCGATGAATAAGTATGGTGTGGAGTTCTCTGGTCCTGGGGGCGTGGCCACTCGTCCTAAAGTGAGCGGCTCTGAGTTGCTGTGCCAGCTGAAGTACAAGGTAGACGTTGCGACCCTGACCCCTGACCTCGAGCCTTTCTCCTCTCTGCCCTGGGCGTACCAGCTGCCCCTACAACCCATAACCTCTGACCTTGGACCCTACAAGAGCTGTGCGGTGGTATCATCGGCTGGGTCACTACGCTACTCTGGACTGGGCAAGGAGATTGGTAAGTGTTGTTGTACTAAACACATTAAAGTTGTATAGAAGTTGTGTTATCGTACTATTAAAAGTCACCTAAGTGTACTTCTAGGTACTAAAATCACCCCACTTAAAGTATACTACTGTAAGTGTACTTGTAAGACATCATTTGAAATGTACTCTATACACACTTAAAATGTACTTTTACTGACACTGAAAGCTATTGTCAAGTAGTATGGAACCAACATTTTTGGTTACACCAATAGTAAAACCACCCTAATCTGTGAGGTGTAAGGCTAGTTGAGGGCTCCATGAACACGATTATGCCTAACATTTTTAGAAACATTAGACCAGAACCTTGATACTGTTTGACGTCTACATTTGAACATTAGTCATGAAGATTAGGCTATTTTGGATTTATTTTGCATCAGAAGTGTGTTAATAATGTCACTAGCATATCCCATTTATACTAAAAGTGCACTTTAATTATCTTTGGAGCACTCTTTTAGTTGCAAAATAATCTAATCAGACGCTCTTATCCAGAGCAATTTACAGATTGCCTACATTTTCATACTGGTCCCCCGTGGGTATCAAACCCACAAACCTGACGTGACAAGCGCCATGCTCTACCAACTGAGCCACACGTGACTATAGGGTAGCCTAGTGGTTAGAGCGTTGGACTAGTAACCGGAAGGTTGCAAGTTCAAACCCCGAGCTGACAAGGTACAAATATGTCGTTCTGCCCCTGAACAGGCAGTTAACCCACTGTTCCTAGGCCGTCATTGAAAATAAGAATTTGTTCTTAACTGATTTGCCTAGTTAAATAAAAAAAAATATGTATACTTATTTTTATATTTCTAATGTACTAATGCTGGGATTAACGTTAACGCTTGTCCGCTTGCCTGGGGCAAGTATGTCGGACAAGCAGATTATAGATTTAAGTTGTCCAAATGGAAAAGTTTTTTAAAAAATCACAATATCAAACAATTAGCCTACTCCGAATAGAATTGTATTAGTGTCCCCTGTCTGCGATGTGTTGAGCACTGTCCTCCCAATTTTTACAGAGCGCATTGCAGTATAATTATTGTAGGTCTGCATTGACAGGCATGAGCGGTCTTTCAATCATGCAGTCTCGAGCTGCGTTTTAGAGATAAAAGTGAGCATTTGCACTTTTGTTGATATTCATTGCTAGTTAGTGAGTTATTTGCCCAGTTATAGCAAATATTTGGTCAACAATGACAATTCTGGAAATGTCATGGTGTGTGCATCACATGCATGCGTGCCAGTATTTCACTGGTTATCTCGCTATTTAACTATTTAGCAATTAGCATGTATCAATGTCATTGTCATGGCCAATGCCATAAACAACTTTCCACCGGCACTCATGAACAGCCTTAAATGGCCGTCACAAAGTTGATACGGGTGCACAGTTGATAAAACCAATGCAGCATACTCTCAGCATACTCTCTCAAGCACTCTAAATTTGGTGTTGAGAAATAATTCTGAAACCCTTGAAAAGCTGGGATTCTCTTCCATTCAGTAAAAAGTATTCTTACGATAACCTAATTGACAAGTACAGTAACTCCTATGCTGTCAAGATCTCCCCTGAGATCTACCCTTACAAATAGATGGACATGTCTTAGTTAGCTACCTTGCTTTGAAGTTGCCCACTTTACCGTTTGATCCCTGGTTCATTGAATGAGGGAATTATTGAATAAAGACATAAATAATATTTGGTTGTAATTGTAATGTTGCAGGGTCGCCAATCACCCTCCAGGATAGTCCTGGACAGCTACTGGGTGTGCATGTTTTTGTTTCAGCCCTGCTCTAACACATTGTAAAAAAATCAGCTGCTCAACAGTTGACTAAGTTGACTCGGGTGCGTTTTTGCAATGTTGGACCAAAAGCCTGCACACCCAGTAACTCTCCAGATGGAGGGTTGGCCACATACAGTAGGGGAAAAAGTATTTGATACACTGCCGATTTTGCAGGTTTTCCTACTTAAAAGGCATGTAGAGGTCTGTCATTTTTATCATAGGTACACAACTGTGAGAGACGGAATCTAAAACAAAAATCCAGAAAATCACATTGTATGATTTTTAAGTAATTAATTTGCATTTTATTGCATGACATAAGTATTTGATCACCTACCAACCAGTAAGAATTCCGGCTCTCACAGACCTGTTCCTGTTTGAACTCGTTACCTGTATAAAAGACACCCGTCCACACACTCAATCAAACAGACTCCAACCTCTCCACAATGGCCAAGACCAGAGAGCTGTGTAAGGACATCATGGATAAAATTGTAGACCTGCACAGTCTCAAAGAAAACCATTAGTAACACACTACGCCGTCGTGGATTAAAATCCTGCAGCACACGCAAGGTCCCCCTGCTCAAGCCAGCGCATGTCCAGGCCCGTCTGAAGTTTGCCAATGACCATCTGGAGGATCCAGAGGAGGAATGGGAGAAGGTCATGTGGTCAGATGAGACAAAAATAGAGCCTTTTGGTCTAAACTCCACTCGCCATGTTTGGAGGAAGAAGAAGGATGAGTACAACCCCAAGAAGACCCGAAACACACAGCCCGGGCAACTAAGGAGTGGCTCCGTAAGAAGCATCTCAAGGTCCAGGAGTGGCCTAGCCAGTCTCCAGACCTGAACCCAATAGAACATTTTTGGAGGGAGCTGTAAGTCCGTATTGCCCAGCGACAGCCCCGAAACCTGAAGGATCTGGAGAAGGTCTGTATGGAGGAGTGGGCCAAAATCCCTGCTGCAGTGTGTGCAAACCTGGTCAAGAACTACAGGAAACGTATGATCTCTGTAATTGCAAACAAAGGTTTCTGTACCAAATATTAAGTTCTGCTTTTCTGATGTATCAAATACTTATGGCATGCAATAAAATGCAAATGAATTACTTAAAACCAGTTGAGTCTATGGGGGTGCTATTTCATTATTGGATAAAAAAACGTGCCCGTTTTAAGCGCAATATTTTGCCACGAAAAGATGCTCGACTATGCATATAATTGTCAGCTTTGGAAAGAAAACAGTCTGACGTTTCCAAAACTGCAAAGATATTATCTGTGAGTGCCACAGAACTCATGCTACAGGCGAAACCAAGATGAAACTTCAAACAGGAAATGAGCAGAATTTCTGAGGCTCTGTTTTCCATTGTCTCCTTATATGGCTGTGAATGCACCAGGAACGAGCCTGCCCTTTCTGTCGTTTCTTCAAGATGTCTGCAGCATTGTGACGTATTTGTAGGCATATCATTGGAAGATTGGCCATAAGAGACTACATTTTCCAGGGGTCCGCCCGGTGTCCTTTGTCTAAATTGGTGCGTAATCTTCAGCTGCGGGCATTTTCTCCTGGGATTCAGAACAGAAAGCACACTTCCACGAACGATATATCATCGAAGAGATATGTGAAAAACACCTTGAGGATTGGTTCTAAACAACGTTTGCCATGTTTCAGTCGATATTATGGAGTTAATTTGGAAAAAAGTTTGGCGTTTTGATGACTGGATTTTTGGGGTTTTTTGGTAGCCAAACGTGACGCACCAAACGGAGCGATTTCTCCTAAACAAATAATCTTTCCGGAAAAACTGAACATTTGCTATCTAACAGAGTCTCCTCATTGAAAACATCGGAAGTTCTTCAAAGGTAAATGATTTTATTTGAATGCTTTTCTGGTTTTTGTGAAAATGTTGCCTGCTGAATGCTAACCCTAACGCTAAATGCTACGCTAGCTAGCTACTGTTACACAAATGATTGTTTTCCTATGGTTGAAAAGCATATTTTGAAAATCTGAGATGACAGTGTTGTCAACAAAAGGCTAAGCTTGAGAGCTAGCATATTTATTTCATTTGCGATTTTCATGAATAGTTAATGTTGCGTTATGGTAATGAGCTTGAGGCTGTTTTCACAATCCCGGATCTGGGATGGCTAAGTGCTAGAGGTTAAAAATCATTTTTGTTTTAGATTCCGTCTCTCACAGTTGAAGTGGGGCGGCAGGGTAGCCTAGTGGTTAGAGCGTTGGACTAGTAACCGCAAGGTTGCAAGTTCAAACCCCCGAGCTGACAAGATACAATTTGTTCTTAACTGACTTGCCTGGTTAACTAAAGGTAAAAAAAGTGTACCTATGATAAATATTACAGACATCTACATGCTTTGTAAGTAGGAAAATCGGCAGTTTCAAATACTTGTTCTCCCCACTGTATGTTTTATACAGTGGGGCAAAAAAGTATTTAGTCAGCCACCAATTGTGTAAGTTCATCCACTTAAAAAGATGAGAGAGGCCTGCAATTTTCATCATAGGTACACTTCAACTATGACAGACAAAATGAGAAAAAAATCCAGAAAATCACATTGTAGGATTTTTATTGAATTTATTTGCAAATTATGGTGGAAAATAAGTATTTGGTCAATAACACAAGTTTCTCAATACTTTGTTATATACCCTTTGTTGGCAATGACAGAGGTCAAACGTTTTCTGTAAGTCTTCATAAGGTTTTCACACACTGTTGCTGGTATTTTGGTCCATTCCTCCATGCAGATCTCCTCTAGAGCAGGGATGTTTTGGGGCAGCTGCTGGGCAACACGGACTTTCAACTCCCTCCAAAGATTTTCTATGGGGTTGACATCTAGAGACTGGCTAGGCCACTTCAGGACCTTGAAATGTTTCTTACGAAGCCACTCCTTCGTTGCCCGGGCGGTGTGTTTGGGATCATTGTCATGCTGAAAGACCCAGCCACGTTTCATCTTCAATGCCCTTGCTGATGGAAGGAGGTTTTCACTCAATCTCACGATACATGGCCCCATTCATTCTTTCCTTTACACGGATCAGTCGTCCTGGTCCCTTTGCAGAAAAACAGCCCCAAATAATGATGTTTCCACCCCCATGCTTCACAGTAGGTATGGTGTTCTTTGGATGCAACTCAGCATTCTTTGTCCTCCAAACACGACGAGTTGAGTTTTTACCAAAAAGTTATATTTTGGTTTCATCTGACCATATGACATTCTCCCAATCTTCTTCTGGATCATCCAAATGATCAGACGGGCCTGGACATGTACTGGCTTAAGCAGGGGGACACGTCTAGCACTGCAGGATTTGAGTCCCTGGCGGCGTAGTGTGTTACTTATGGTAGGCTTTGTTACTTTGGTCCCAGCTCTCTGCAGGTCATTCAATAGGTCCCCCCGTGTGGTTCTGGGATTTTTGCTCACCGTTCTTGTGATCATTTTGACCCCACGGGGTGAGATCTTGCGTCTGGAGCCCCAGATCGAGGGAGATTGTCAGTGGTCTTGTATGTCTTCCATTTCCTAATAATTGCTCCCAAGGTTGATTTCTTCAAACCAAGCTGCTTACCTATTGCAGATTCAGTCTTCCCAGCCTGGTGCAGGTCTACAATTTTGTTTCTGGTGTCCTTTAACAGCTCTTAGGTCTTGGCCATAGTGGAGTTTGTAGTGTGACTGTTTGAGGTTGTGGACAGGTGTCTTTTATACTGATAACAAGTTCAAACAGGTGCCATTAATACAGGTAACGAGTGGAGGACAGAGGAGCCTCTTAAAGAAGAAGTTACAGGTCTGTGAGAGCCAGAAATCTTGCTTGTTTGTAGGTGACCAAATACTTATTTTCCACCATAATTTGCAAATAAATTCATTACAAATCCTACAATGTGATTTTCTGGATTTTTTTTTTCTCATTTTGTCTGTCATAGTTGAAGTGTACCTATGATGAAAATTACAGGCCTCTCTCATCTTTTTAAGTGGGAGAACTTGCACAATTGGTGGCTGACTAAATACTTTTTTCCCCCACTGTATAAAACATACAGTGGGGAGAACAACAGTATTTTACTTTGTGGGGGGTTAAGTGCCTTGCTCAAGGCTACAGTGGCAGCATTTATAATAATTGAGTACAGAGACCCAGCAGCCTTCCATTGTCAATACCAGTGATAATAATGCATTTTATTTTGTGAAGTGGTTCCTTGCATGATACAACACAATTTTCATTCACCGTTTCGTCCCATGGTCTTACAGATTATATCTATTTTTCCTTTGGACAAATGACTTGAGCTTTTGGACAAGTAAAAAATAAATTATACTTGTCTGATGAACAAGTGGCTAAAAAAGTTAATGTCAAGTGCTGTAATACATGTATTTAATGTGTACTTATATAGTGTTAGTTTGGAACATCTTAAGTTGTACTAACTACACTAAAGATGTGTCAGAGTACTATAAAAAGTCAACTAAGTGAACTTCTAGGCACTTAAAGTAAAGTAAGTAAACTTGTAAGACATTATTTGAGATGTACAATCCTCCCGAAAATATTAGCAACATATGAGAAACAACATAATATATTAAATCAAAACTCCACCTGCAGAAAAGGACACGGGGTAATATGTAAATGTTTTTAGGGGTTCACTTAATATGGTCAATGATTGGTAACTTTTTTTCTAATGGCACACAGAAACGAGAGGCCATGTGTAACTTGGTCAAAATGAATGACACCGACTAGCCTATAGGTGGCACTGCATAAGCAGTCTCACTTATACCCTCATCTGCCACTCTGTTTGAACTAGAGACTTGAAACTGTATGTAGGGGTCATTCCTAATGCTGAACACATTTGCCTCAAGGACCCATATGGTCCGTCAGAACAGATTTTCCTCTACCTTGGACATTTTGAAAAAAGGTCTTCTCATGAACCATAAGTCCAAATAACACAATTTGGTATTTAGGTCCATGATTCAACCATTCCAGCTCTGCAGATTTTTGCTGCGAAGAGACAGAATCATCCGATCATTTGTTTTGGTACTGTCTATACAGTGGTTTCTGTTTTAAAAGTTGCGAGCTTTCGCCGCGGGACTTAAGAGGTACTTCATTGCTCCAGACCACCACAGGGGGGAGCTAGAGCACTCATTTTGCATTTGGGTCCCAAGGTTTTTATATGACCAATCATATCGAGTGGTTCCAATGACAAATTTGCCGCGAGCTACCCGTTGCTGATGACTTTCATCAGCAAAGATGTCTGGCAAAAACGTTACAGTGGAAGCAAATGTAAGTAGTTATATCATAACGAGTCAAACAAAAAATGTACCATTGAGAGGAATCTGTTAGTTAATGTAGAGACAAACAATTGTGCATATTTTTTTGCCATTAAAGTTCATTAAAGAAAATCGCTATTTAGCAAGTTCAGTCCTATCCAATACCAGATGTATCAAACTCCATTCTTTGAATGTCTGCATGTATGTATGTACTGTATGTATGTATGCATTACAATTATACACTTCAACAGTGTTTACCACTCCTGCTCCTGGGACATCAATGATTACATATTGTAACTATGCAATAGACTAGAAACATGATTTAAGTAAAGCCTGATTTGTAATTCATATATACAGAAAAAAAACAGTACACTACACTTCCTATGCATATCTAACTCCCTTCATCTGCATAAATCTGAGGAGGTTCTCCCAGCCAGGTGGACGATTGAAAACAGGGCAGCAAAATGTGTTTGTCACCAGAGCGGTTTAAAGCATATTACTATTTGACGCGTGGAAGAGGGCGAGGAACGAGATGGGAGTAACAATCCAGGCTATTTGCCCTGTGACCGGCTTAATAATGTAATGAAACAAGCAGGGAGCAGGTTTCGACCCATCAACATTCTAGCCTGATGTCCAGCACGCAATAGACTGTACCCAAATGTATTAATTGGGGTTGGGGCCGATTGTGGCTAAAAAAAAAAACATAATTTGGAATCTTTAACATGTGGAAAGGGGAAAAAGTATTATTAGTTTTTCACAAGCGTAGCAGGATGGGCTATTAGCTGAACAAAAGACTATTCAACCTTTACTAAATAATTGTCTAATAGCCGAGCTAGATGTGAAACCCCTCCTCCACAACTCGCAAACAAATATTTTTTCTACCTTTCCACATCTACCTACACAGGGTTAATGTTCTGAAAAAAAAATATATTTATATATATATTGGTCATGGCTCCCGAGTGGCGGAGCGGTCTACAATCCCTGGTTCGAATACAGAACTGTATCACATCCGACCGTGATTGGGTGTGCCATATGGCAACGCACAATTGGCCCAGCGTCATCCGGGTTTGACTGGGGTAGGCCGTGATTGTAAATAAGAATTTGTTCTTGGCTAGTTAAATATAGGACAAATGTAAAAAACAACTAGTGGGAAACGCAGCACAATCAATAGGAGGTGAACAGTGGCTGGTGCTGAAAATATAGCTAACTTGTTATGTAAGTGTTGCACACCAACAGATGGAGAAAACCTACACCAGAGGAGCAATTCATTTCAACAATAATCTTCATTTTAATTTGACTTTACAAACAACACGAGGGCTTAATTGGAGTCTTTCTTCAGAGCCTAGGCCCATATAAAATAGCTTAACTGGCTGAGGTCGGCTATGAGGCTTAACAGCCTAATAGAAGTAGGATTTTTTTATTAGGCCTACTTACAATTGCAACTGGTCAAAAATGTAGCATCCTATATAAGACAATAATTTAAATAAAAAAGTCCGCACGTTCGACCTTAAACAATGCAACTAATAATGAAAAGCTCACATTTGTAAATCCCAAACTCTAAAAGTAATTGGAAAGGTAGATACAAAGTATTTGTGACATTGTGGGTACAATAAAGAATGTAAACAAGATGCTGTGTTTTTATTTAGGGTAGTGATGGACAACTGGAGGCATTTTGAAAAAGGTTTTCAAACACTTGTTTTTCACAAGTGTACTGTAGCAGGTGTAGCCCATCATGCAAATTTTTCCTATTAGCAGGACAATATACTTTTTTATAGCCCAGCTACTGGAGTGAAAATCCCCCAACTTCCAATGTATTCAATGCTTAAGTACTCTAAAGTGTTACATTTCTAACTAAAAACAACAGTACAGTATTTATTCACCAACATCTTTATGCTTTTACTAATAAAATAACGAGAATACATTAAAATGCGGACGTTTATTTAAACTCCATTTTAGTCGCACTTCCACCCCGCTCCACGACCGCAGGTAAAACCTTGCTGAGATGATCAATGTATTTGTTGCATTGTTGTTTCATCAATTTCTCTAGCCAAAACATCTTGATGGCCTTGACCAGTTCAATTTTGCTTGTCAGAGCTACGGATTAATGTTTTCAGTTGATGCCAAACAAGTTAGATCGGGTTTAAATCAGGAGACCCACAAGCAGAGATTAAAGATTTGATTTAGATATACTGTAGGCCTACCGAAGGTGTTGTAGGTCTTTTATTTATGTATTTTATTTAACCTTTATTTTACTACATAAATGTCTACTTACTCTGCTGGCGTCTTGACCCAGTTTATGCCCTCATTTGCAATGCAACCCCGGGTGGCAGTGTGTTCTGGGTCATTGTCTGCATTTGGAGAAGAAAAAAATACATTTAGCCTAACAGCCAACATTAGGTACAATAATAGAAATATACATTTCAATAGGCATAAAGGTAACAAAATATTGCTATAATCCTACCTTGAAATAACAATGTGGTCCCAGAAACACCTCTCTGACTTACAGTGGCTTGCAAAAATATTCACCCCCCTTGGCATTTTTCCTATATTGTTGCCTTACAACCCTGGAATTAAACTATATTTTGGGGGGGGGTTTGTTTAATTTGATATACACAACATGCCTACCACTTTGAAGAAGCAAAATATGTATTATTGTGAAACAAACAAGTAATAAGACAAAAAAACGGAAACTTGAGAGTTCATAACTATTCACCCCCCCAAAGTCAATACTTTGTAGAGCCACCTTTTTCAGCAATTACAGCTGCAAGTCTCTTGGGGTATGTCTCTATAAGCTTGGCACATCTAGCCACTGGGATTTTTTACCATTCTTCAAGGCAAAACTGCTACAACTCCTTCAAGTTGGATGGGTTCCGCTGGTGTAAAGCAATCTTTAAGTCATACCACAGATTCTCAATTGGATTGAGGTCTGGGCTTTGACTAGGCCATTCCAAGCCATTTAAATGTTTCCCCTTAAACCACTCACGTGTTGCTTTAGCAGTATGCTTAGGGTCATTGTCCTGCTCGAAGGGGAACCTCCATCCCAGTCTCAAATCTCTTGAAGACTGAAACAGGTTTCCCTCAAGAATTTCCCTGTGTTTAGCGCCATCCATCATTCCTTCAATTTTGACCAGTTTTCCAGTCCCTGCCGATGAAAAACATCTCCACAGCATGATGCTTCCACCACCATGCTTCACTGTGTGGATGGTGTTCTCGGGGTGATGAGCTAAATTTGTATCATCTAACCAGAGTACCTTCTTTCATATGTTTGGGGAGTCTCCCACATGCCTTTTGGCGAAAACCAAACTTGTTTGCTTATTTTCTTTAAGCAATGGCTTTTTTCTGGCCACTCTTCCGTAAAGAGTAGCTATGTGGAGTGTACAGCATAAAGTGGTCCTATGGCAAGATACTCCAATCTCCGCTGTGGAGCTTTGCAGCTCCTTCAGGGTTATCTTTGTTGCCTCTCTGATTAATGCCCTCCTTGCCTGGTTCGTGAGTTTTGGTGGGTGGCCCTCTCTTGGCAGGTTTGTTGGGTGCCATATTCTTTCCCTTTTTTAAATAATGGATTTAATGGTGTTTAATGGATGTTCAAAGTTTATAACCCAACCCTGATCTGTACTTCTCCACAGCTTTGTCCATGACCTGTTTGGAGAGCTCCTTGGTCTTCAAGATGCCACTTGCTTGGTGGTGTGCCTTGCTTTTTCTCGGAATAGAAACACCATAATATTTATCAAATTAATTAAGCCAAATTTCTTAAAATGAATCCCATATACTATGTTATTACAAAAACATTTTTAAATTCTCTGGTAATGCCAATATGGAAGACTATCAAATTATTCTCAAAGATGCCCTCTGGTGGTCAAACTAGCACTAACTTGCATTAACAGAAAAAATGGCTGACAATTCAATAACGTGCCTTAGAATGCCGTAGCAGCCTGCAAGGTGTGCTGCAGTATGATGCAACTTTTTTAAAAAGGAAACACTGTATTTAGCTTGGTTTTGGTCACAAGTCCAGGAATGGCTGAAGAATTGCAACATTTATCTTTAGCTAACTCTGCAAATAGCACTGCTGGGTGATTTGAAAAGTCATAGTCAATCAATCAATAATACAGTATAATAATACTTTTAGCAAATATGTTTTATGTACAATCTGTAGAAACTATAAGAATAGAAAGGTTCAGAAATTTTGTGAAACATCACAGCACAGATGAAAAATATGGAAAAATAGCAATCAAAATGGATTGTGTTGAGATAGATGGGAGGAATTGAGTGGAACTGAAGGGTGGGACTAAAAACAACACGATAGCTAATGTAAAATATACTGTATCTGTAAAATGCATATAGGTTCAGAACTTTTGTGATACAGCACAGTTAAAAATATATTGGCAAATAGAAATCAAACTGGATGGTCTTCAGAGATAGAGCGGCTGTTATTTAAGTCCCGCCGTGGGACTATGCTGGTGATGTATACCTTAGTTGCATTGTGGCCACTTCTCCCAGGGCCCATACAACAGCTGCAATGGCTGAAGTGAACCCATGTAGACCTCTCTGCAACCTGCCTGGGTCGTCAGGAGCACCTGGAATGGACCAGTCCAGCGCTGTTGGTGCCAAGTCGGTCTGCGGAGGTCCTTGATGACCAACCAATCTCCTGGTTGAAGATTTGTGGAGCTGTCCTCCCTTTGGTTCAGGCAAAGCTGCTTCAACTCTGGGGAAAATAGACTTCAAAGCATTGTTAAGTGCAGCACAGAGCATAGTAACTTACCATTCCAGTTGTATACTTAAACAGATCATCATTATGCAATCATTCAGTCAATCATTCTGTTATTGTTTGCGTCAAATCAAATTGTATTGGTCACATACACATGGTTAGCATATGTTATTGCGAGTGTAGCGAAATGCTTGTGCTTCTAGGTCCGACAGCGCAGCAATATCTAACAAGTAATCTAACAATTTCACAACAACTGCCTAATACACACAAATCTAAAAATCTGTCGTTCTGACCCTGAACAAAGGTAGTTAACCCACTCTTCCTAGGCCATCATTGTAAATAAGAATTTGTTCTTAACTGACTTGCCTAGTTATATAAAGGTTAAATAAAAAAATACATTTGGGATGTGTAATGCAAGATATGTAAACATCATTATTAAAGTGACTAGTAATCCATTTGTTTTTGGCCAATGAGGCAGCAGCCTCTCTGTGTTAGTGATGGCTGTTTAACAGTCTGATGGCCATGAGACATAAGCTATTTTTCAGTCTCGGTCCCAACTTCGATGCACCTGTACTGACCTCGCCTTCTGTATGATAGCGGGGTGAACAGGCAGTGGCTCGGGTGGTTGTTGTCCTTGATGATCTTATTGGCCTTCCTGTGACATTGAGTGCTGTAGGTGTCCTGGAGGGCAGGTAGTTTGCCCCCGGTGATGCGTTGTGTAGACCACACAACCCTCTGGAGAGCCCTGCAGTTGTGGGGGGTGCAGTTGTCATACCAGGCGATGATACAGCCCGACAGGATGCTCTCAATTGTGCCAAATTACTTCAGCCTCCTGAGGTTGAAGAGGCACTGTTGCGCCTTCTTCACCACACTATCTGTGTGGGTGGACCATTTCAGTTTGTCCGTGATATGTACACAGAAGAACTTAACTTTCCACCTTCTCCACTACTGTCCCGTCAATGTGGATAGGGGGGTACTCCCTCTGCTGTTTCCTGAAATCCACAAGCATCTCTTTTGTTTTGTTGACGTTGAGTGAGAGGTTGTTTTTCTGACACCCCACTCCGAGGGCCCTCACCTACCTGTATTATCCTCAAAGCGGGCAAAGAAGGTGTTTATTTTGTCTGGAAGCAAGACGGTGTCTGTGACGTGGCTGGTTTTCTTTTTGTAGGCCACAAGTCTCTGTGTCTGAGCCGTTGAATTGCGACTCCACTTTGTCCAGATACTGACATTTCGCTTGTTTGATTGCATTGCGGAGGGAATAACTACACTGTTTGTATTCGGCCATTTTCCCAGTCACCTTTCCATGGTTAAATGCGGTGTTTCGCGCTTTTCAGTTTTGCACGAATGCTGCCATCTATCCAAGGTTTCTGGTTAGGGTACGTTTTGTCTCAACATCGCCTATGCACTTCTGTATAAACGCACTCACCGAATTAGCGTATAAATCTATATAATTATCTGAGGCTACCCAGTCCGCGTGATCAAAACAATCTCGAAGCGTGGATTCCGATTGGTCAGACCAGCGTTGACTAGTCCTTGTCACGGGTACATCCTGTTTGAGTTTCTGCCTATAGGACAGGAGAAGAGAAGAGTCTTCGTCAGATTTGCTGAAAGGAAGGCGGGGGAGGGCGTTGTATGCATCGCGGAAGTTAGAGCAGCATTGATCCAGTGTTTTGCCAGCCCGGGTACGACAATCAATATGCGTCCACACATTAAACAAATAGGGAGTGGTCCCCCATTAATTAGTTATTTAACGGTATCTACATTTCTTAACAGCAGTCAACTCTTAGATCAATCAGTTAACTAATACCAGGCCTTTTTTACATAACATTTTGTACACTTAAATTCAATTTCAATGTCAAAATGCATGCTCTAGTGAGAGCAAACAATTCTGCAGCTTGGGCTGACAGATGTGGTGGTAATTTAACAATCTCTAGGGTAGTGACAGCCGCAGTTACAGCATAAGCCACAAATGGTTCTTCTGGAGTCCACTGTATCTTGTCATTCATCGCCATCTTGTGGTCAGAGGGTGGCTGTACAACTTCAGCATAGTCAGGCTCTACAATAGCCTGTCATTCCTGTGTCTCAACATATGTTGTTTTGTAGCTGGCTGTGGTACAGAGATTTCCAGCCACACACTCTCGACCCAATTTCCTACCATTTGGTGTAATATCATGTAAACCAAACACAAGTATCCTAAAAATATAAAATACAGCCTGTTCTTTAGACATCTTAATACTAAGAGCACAAAACAAAACTGAGGCCCACTATCATCTGAAGGTTGTGAGTATCACTGCATTGTAAGCTTTCTTTCAGACAATTTTTTTCATAAATCTCTCAAGGTGTAAATCTCTCTTCAATGGTGAGAAATGGGTGGTGCAATGTAGGTCTGTCTGTGGCATAAAACTGCCCTTTTTCCCCAACAGCCATTGAGAAAATCTCTTCAATTGGGTCAATGTCCTGTATGTCCCATGCATATTAACAATCACACATTTGGATAAAATAATATGAATTCCCAATTTACAGAGAAGATCTCTTCCTGCCAAATTTGCAGGGCAACATACAGAGGCAATACATTGATGTGTCCTGCACATATCAATTTTAACTGGCAGGGGCATTGTGAGTAACTCTTTCACAATTACTCCCAAGGCCCCCACAGTGCTGACTAGTTCATTTGACACGGGAGGATTGGACATAGTTTTAGAATTTATGACAGACATTGCAGTGCCAGTATCTACTAGAGAATTGATTGACTCACCATTGACGAAGAGACAAACCATTGCCTCCTCACGGGAGCTTGAAAAATCTTTAAACACTGTCCAAGAGAGTCAACTGTCTCAACCTCGCGTCAGTCTGTGTGTGGGTTGTAGACGGTCGTTTTTGGTGTCGGTCCTGTTCTCCAGTTACCCCCTCTCCCGACCCCGCCCAATCCAAAACCAAAATATCAATTATTTCCACAATTAGAGCAGGCTAAGTTCCTACGCTGTGGTTGCTGTTGTCCAGCCCGTCCGTCCTCACTGTCTCCCTCTACTTCTTCCTTTTCCTTTCTGTTCATCGTTTTGAGGTCCTCCCTGAGCCTGCCACTGCTGGCCCGGTCCTTGAGAATGCTAGCTGGGCAGCTTGTAGTTTCACACCATCCCTTTTCATTCTCTGGTTTCGTCTTTTCTTCTCGAGACAGTTGCTGCCTCTCAGCGTGTTTACAGTGTTCAATGACTGTTTGTAGGGTAGTAGTTTCCCAGCCAATGCAGGTCATCTTAACATGAGGCAAAAGTCCATTCATCAAGACAGCCTTCAAGACGCTCTTGTAGTTATCGGTTGCTGGTCTGATGCCATTTTATTTGTGGAAACAGTTCTCCAATCGATGCCTGTAGTCCTCCAGTGAAACTGTAGTCATTATAGGCGGTGTGTAGAATGGGTTCTTACTGCTCCGGCCAGAGGAGTCTGTTGATCCTGCAGTCATATCCGGTCTTGTTGGGGGGGTAGAGCTGCGGCGGGGGAGGTGGATGAGCGGGCTGCTGGTGTATTGAATACAGGGATATAATAGGGAGGTGAACAGTCATTGTTGTCAGAGTAGAGTTCCACATATTAATGATAGTGTAACTTCCAAAACAACAAAAAATGGACACACTAAGTATGATCCCCAATTAGAGGTAACGATTATCAGCTGCCTCCAAATGAGAACCATACATACACACCAACATAGAAATATAATACCTAGAAACCCCCCTAGTCAGGGCGTGACTATTGTTTCTCCTTCTTTTCTTGTCATTCACCATTATTCCTTTCATTTTATTTTCTGCCCTTCTCTCTGATTCTCTTTCCCACTTCCTAAAATCATCCCAGTCTATTATACTTCCCTTGCCTTTCCTGGTTCTTCAAAGTCCTGTAACTTATTTTTACATTCTGCTAATAAAACTTCACTTAATGTGCCTTTTAAGGGAAAATCTGCTACCTTGTGCCAGAGCAGAACCTGTTCCAGAATGTCTCTGTGCCACTTATCCACCATTACCTTCACCTGTCCGGTCAGTGGGTTGGGCAGACGGTTCCCCCCTGGTGCTCTTGGCTCCCATTGAGAAAATCCATTTACACACACACACTCAGAGATAAACAAAAACAAACACACAAAACAGTATTTAGTTAGGAAAGTCTTCCTTTCTTAAAATTAATTATGGGTTAACTAAAAAATAAATTGATCATGGGTTAACTCAAAAGGGAGTGTTTCTTTCCCATCAAAATATTTTTAATTTAGAATTCTGTACCCATACAGTATTTCCTCCTGTACAAAATGTTGTGTGTTTTATGCACGTAACCAATTACCAATTATTTTCCAAGTGTATCCAATTCTCCAACGGCTCCATGGGTCAAACTGCGACCTTCTAAAATAATATTTTCTTACTTCTATCTCAGGACCCTGTCCTGGAATCATGTAGCCCATGCTTTTACATCTGACGATTGCAAACCATGGCATATCAATTCATATTAATTTAGTACCCGGGAATACCTCTGTTATAAAACAGGGTTGTCTTTGCTTCAACAAAGACCTAATGTGCAGAACATTTCCCAGAACAGGATTTTCTATGATGATTGAAAGAAAATCACCCTTCATTTATTTTGCCTGTTCGGGATGGTGCATCCGTCCACTGACGCTCCCTGCCGGGTGCGAGAAGGGTCACTTCTGCTCCTTTAAGTGGAGTGTGGGCTCCCTGAGCCACGCCTAATGTGGCCACTATGCACAGTTAACCTTGGTGTCCCCTGGAACGATCAGCAAGCGGAGCTAGCCATCCCATCCTTGTCGCCAGGAATTGTAGTGGAAATTCTAATCAGAAAGGAAGAGAGACTACAGATTCTTCAAAACAGCAACTTTTTATTATATACGATTTGCAAATCTGGAGCTGAAAATCAATCAAAATATGCAAAGTTAAGAGCCCAACAAACAAGAGTTGGGTCTCAGCTTTTATAATCTTAGTCTACTTGGCAGTTTACCAGGTGGCAGTTTACCATCATGATGGGAACATAGTGTACAAACAAGTGAAACCGCCAGTTTTGTTACTCCTTTCTGCTGTCGCTGGTGCTCAAACTAGCCTCTTCTCTTTTCTCCACACAGCTTTTTCTGAAAGAAACAGATAGAACAGGTTGGACCAAAAACTGTGGTCACTCTCAGAAGCTCTTTGTCTTTGGCCACGTGGCCAAGTAATTTTTCCACCATAACAGTTGATGTTGAGATGTGTCTGTTACTTGAACTCTGTGAAGCATTTATTTGGGCTGCAATCTGAGGTGCAGTTAACTCTAATGAACTTATCCTCTGCAGCAGAGGTAACTCTGGGTCTTCCTTTCCTGTGATGGTCCTCATGAGAACCAGTTTCATCATTGCGCTTGATGGTTTTTGCGATTGCACTTGAAGAAACTTTCAAAGTTCTTGAAATTTTCTGGATTGAATAACCTTCATGTCCTGATGTAATGATGGACTGTCGTTTCTCTTTGCTTATTTGAGCTGTTCTTGCCATAATTGTAACCAACCTCTTCCTGGTTCTGAGGAGGAGTCAATCAGGGACAACGATTGACAGCTGCCTCTGATTGAGAACCATACTAGGCCGAACACAGAAATCCCAAAATATAGAAAAACGAACATAGACAACCCACCCAACTCACGCCCTGACCATACTAAAACAACGATACAATGATATGGACTTTGTATTTTACCAAATAGGGCTATCTTCTGTATACCACCCCTAACTTGTCACAGCACAACTTGTCACATGCGCCGAATACAACAGATGTAGACCTTACAGTGAAGTGCTTCCTTACAAGCCCTTAACCAACAATGCAGTTAAGAAAAATAAGTGTTAAAACTTCTTATGGCCAGACCGTCCCACCTGGCCAACATCTGGTGAAATTGCAGAGCGCAAAATTTAAATAATAGAAATATAAATATTTAACATTCATGAAAATACAAGTGTCTTAAATCAAAATAAAACTTAACTTCTTGTTAATCCAGCCGCTGTGTCAGATTTCAAAAAGGCTTTACGGCGAAAGCACACCATGTGATTATCTGAGGACATCGCCCCACATACAAAAGCATGAAAAATATATTTTAACCAGGTAGGTGAAAGTCAGAAATAGAGATATAATAAATGCCTTACATTTGAAGATCTTCTTCTGTTGGCACTCCAAAAGGTTCCAGCTACATCACAAATGGTCCTTTTGTTCGATAATGTCCTTCTTTGTATCCCCAAAAACTCAGTTTAGCTTGTGCGCTTCAGTCAATAATCCACCGGTTTCCTTCCTTCAGAATGCATACAAAATGAATCCCAAACGTTACCAATAAACCAATCCAAACAAGTCAAACAATGTTTATAATCAAACCTCAGGTACCCTAATACGTAAATAAACAATAAAATTGAAGACGAAGAATCGTTAGTCTTTACCTTGTCTTTAGTCTTTATAAACAACGAAGAACGCGCTCTCATCCACGCGCATGAAAACACTAAGCCAAAATTGGAGCCACTTAGAAAAACTACAAATTCTAGCACATTTTTCCAAAAACAAGCCTGAAACTCTTTCTAAAGACTGTTGACGTCTAGTGGAAGCCCTAGGAACTACAATCTGGATGGACTTCGCCTCATAATGAACATGACAGTCATTGGAAACAGTGGTAGGCTGAAATTATTATTTTTTTAGATGGTTTGTCCTCAGTGTTTCGCCTGCCATATCATTTCTGTTCTACTCACATCATTTTAGTTTTAGAAACGTTAGTGTTTTCTTTCCAAATCTAACAATTACATGCATACCCTAGCTTCTGGACCTGAGTAACAGGCAGTTTAGTTTGGACACGCTTTTAATCCGGATGTCAAAATCCTGCCCCCTACCCCAGAGTGGCTTATAAGGATCGGTGTCCCGCTAGCGGGACAACTTCCGGTGAAACTGAAGGGCGTGCAATTAAAGTAAATAATCATAAATATTATGGATTCTAAACATTTAGGTACATATAAGTGTCTTATATTGGCTGAAAACTTAAATTATTGTTAATCTACAGTAGCTATTACAGCAAAAACATGCCATGCGATTGGTTGAGGATGGCACTCCACATCAAAATATTTTTCCACTGGCACAGGTTTCATACATTCACATATAACGATTAAATATTCACTTACTTTTTGAAACATTTCCTCTGATTTGTCATCCAAAGGGTCCCAGCTATAACATGTAGTGTCATTTCGTTAGATAAAATCCTTCTTTATATCCCAAAAAGTCAGTTTAGTTGGCGCCATCGATTTGTGTAATCCACTCGTTCAACTTGTAGAGACAGGAATCCGAAAATCTACCCCTAAACTTTGTTTCATCAATTCAAAATACGTTTCTATTTACTCCTCAGATACCCTAAAATGTAATCAAACTATAATATTTATTTCGGAAGGAAGTATGTTCAATAGGAAACCGATTTTAGCAGGTGCGTAATGTCTTCATGGCAAGCGCAAACAGGAATACTGATATTTCTTATTCATTTTTGAAGTTACAAGTCTGAACATAGACTGCTGACACCCTGTGGAAGCCATAGGAATTGCATCCAGGGAGCCAATTTTCAATATGACCTTTCTCTTGCATTTCTAAGATGATGGTCTCTCAAAAATAAAACATTCCGGTTAGTTTTTCTTTGGATTTTCTCCTACCATATCGATTGTGTTATATTCTCCTACATTATTTTAACATTCCTACTAATGTGAAAGTGTTTTCTTTCCAATGGTACCACTTATATGCATATTCTGGCTTCAGGGCCTGAGCTACAGGCAGTTTACTTTGGACACGTCATTCAGACAGTAAGGGAACACCCCCCTGAAATGTACAAAAATGAATGGGAAGTCATTGGCACTGGACAAACCATGTACACGGTGTCCAATACCACTCAATTCGGTGTCGTTTCATTCAAAGTTGATTGCAAATGCCATATGGCAAATGCCAAGTGTAACACTTTAAAAATCCAACAGGTGGCGAGTGCGCTCCACCGTGGTTTTTCATATTGCAAATGTAACACAAGTCAACATCCAAAAGTAACATTTTGAAAAACTGAACATTTTTTTCTAAAACTTATCACCCCCTTAAAGTGCTTTCTGGGCCGTTTTTCGAAATTCTTTAGATTTTTTTGTCAATTACACGTGTAAGAACTGTATGAATATACTTTTGTCCAATTTTATTATCATTATTATTATATATATTTGTTTTAACTTGTGCATAAGGCATATATATGTTTTGTCCATTTGCAATATGATTTCATAGGAAGTCAAAAGTCAAAAATAGCAAAAATTTAAAAAAAAAACTTAATCACACCCTTAAAGTGCTTTCTGGACCGTTTTTCGAAATTCTTTCGAATTTTGTGTCAATTACACATGTATAAGAACTGTATCAACATACTTTAGTCATATTTTATTATAATCACTTTTTAAATTGTTTTTAAAACTTTTGCATAAGACATATGTTTTGTCCATTTGCAATATGATTTCATAGGAAGTCAAAATTCAAAAATGTGAACTTTTTTTCTAAACTTAAACTCACCCCCTTAAAGTTCTTTCTGGACCGTTTTTCTACATTTTTTCAATTTTTTGGTCAATTAACCTGTTGTAACTACCCATCCCGGGTCCGGGAGCGTTGTCATCATCTGACACTAATTAGCATAACGCAACGGACATAAATATTGCTAGAAAATATTCCTATTCATGAAATCACAAGTGAAATATATTGAAACACAGTTTAGCCTTTTGATAATCACCCTGTCATCTCAGATTTTGAAAATATGCTTTACAGCCAAAGCAAGACAAGCATTTGTGTAAGTTTATCGATAGCCTAGCATAGCATTATGCCTAGCTAGCAGCAGGCAACCTGGTCACGAAAATCAGAAAAGCAATCAAATTAAATAGTTTACCTTTGATGAGCTTCGGGATGTTTTCACTCACGAGACTCCCAGTTAGATAGCAAATGTTCCTTTTTTCCAAAAATATTACTTTTGTAGGCGAAATAGCTCCATTTGCTCTTCACGTTTGGCTGAGAAATCGACCGGAAATTGCGATCACGACAACGGCGAAAAATATTCCAAACTAGCTCCATAATATCGACAGAAACATGGCAAACGTTGTTTATAATCAATCCTCAAGGTGTTTTTCAAATATCTATTTGATAATATATCCACCGGTTACAATTGGCTTTTCAGTAGGACCGAGAGGAAAAATGGCTACCTCTGTATTTTACGCCAGAATCACTCTGAGAGCCATCAGGTGACCACTTACGCAATGTATTCGCTTACGCTCATTCTTCAACACAAAGGCGTGAAACTATGTCAAAATGCTGTAGACACCTTGGGGAATACATAGAAAAAGGAATCTGGTTGTTAGCCCATTCACTGCTCAATAGGGACGCATCGGAACGCAGAGCTTTCAAAACATGAGTCACTTCCGGATTGGATTTTTCTCAGGCTTTCGCCTGCAATATCAGTTCTGTTATACTCACAGACAATATTTTTACAGTTTTGGAAACTTTAGAGTGTTTTCCAGCCGCAAGACGCCTACCAAAATGACGATCCCAGGGATCAGGAGCGTACCGGTCACCTCTGCTGAGACGCGGGAAATCTTTCAGTCCGGCTAATCAGGGAAGTGATGGAGTCCAGGTGAGTCTGACAACATGCAGGTGAGTGTGACAGGTCTGCGTCTTAATGAGCAGCCTGGTGACCTAGATGCCGGAGAGGGAGCACACTTGACAGTACCCCTTCCCCGACACGCAGATCCAGCCGCAGGACACCGACCAAAATGACGATTCCGGGGATCAGAAGCAGACCGGTCACCTCTGCTGAGAGGTGCGGGAAACCTATCAGTCCGGCTGAAACGCGGGAGCATGGCGACCCCCTCCCCGGTGCGTTCGGCTCCAGCTGTAGGACGCCAACCTAAGGGTCAATCCTGGGGATCAGAAGTGGACCAGTCACCCCTGCTGATGCGCAGGAACCTGGCAGACCGGCTGAGGCAGGGGAGCTTGTTGGATTGTACAATATTTGCCCATTATTATTTTAAAGATTCTTCAAGCTCTGACAAGTTGGTTGTTGATCATTGCTAGGCTGCCATGTTCAAGTCTTGCCATAGATTTTTGACCCGATTTTCAAGAACATTCAATGTTGTCTTGGTAAGCAACTCCAGTGTATTTTTGGCCTTTTGTTTTAAGTTATTGTCCTGATGAAAGGTGAATTTGTCTCCCAGTGTCTGTTGGAAAGCAGACTAAACCAGGTATTCCTCTAGAATTTTGCCTGTGCTTTGCTCTATTCCATTTATTTTTATCCTAAAGAACGCCCTAGTCTTTGCAGATAACAAGTATACCCATAACATGATGCAGCCACCACACTTGAAAATATGAAGAGTGGGACTCAGTGATGTGTTGGATTTGCCCCAAACATAACTCTTTGTATTCACTTCATAAAGTGAGTTTCTTTCAGTTTTACTTTAGTGCCTTATTGCAAACAGGATGGATAATTTGGAATATTTGTATTCTGTAAAGGCTTCCTTCTTTTGAAACTGTCATTTAGGTTAGTATTGCTTGAGAACTACAAAGTTGTTGATGTATTTAACCAGCTAAATTGACTGAGAACACATTCTCATGTGCAGCAATGACCTGGGGAAGAGTTATGTGGGAAGGAATGGACGAGCTAATTGGAAGCAGGGGATGATTAAGTGGCCAGAATGGTATGAGGGCCAGATTGGGAATTGAGCCAGCACACCAGGGTTAACGCCCCTACTCTTATGATAAATGCCATGGGATCGTTAATGACCACAGAGAGTCGGTGACAGCCATTTAACTTCCAATCTGAAAGATAGCACCCAACACAGGGCAATGTCACCAATCACTGCCCTGGGATATTGATTTTAGACCACGGGAAAGAGTCCCTCCTACTGAACCTCCAACACCACTTCCAGCAGCATCTAGTCTCCCATCCAGGGAGTGACCAGGATCAATGCTGCTTAGCTTCAGAGGCAAGCCAGCAATGCTGCTGGTATGCTGCTGGTTGATCCATCCTCAGTTGTCTCCTATCACAGCCATTACACTCACCATTGGCCTCATGGTGAAATCCCTGAGCGATTTTCTTTCTCTCCGGGAACTGAGTTAGGAAGGATGTTTATCTTTGTATCTTTGTAATGACTGAGCGTATTTATACATCATCAGAATCTGTGTTAGAAAAAAGGTATTAGGTGAACAATAGGTGAGTAAAGAAATAAAACAAATAAAAATAACAGTAGCGAGGCTCAGACTGATTGAGGTTGTATGTACATGTAGATATGTTTAAAGTGACTATGCACATATGATGAACAGCGAGTAGCAGTAGCGTAAAAGAGGGGGTGGCAGGACACAATGCAGATAGCCCAGTTAGACAATGTGTGGGAGCACTGGTTGGTCGGCCCAATTGAGGTAGTCTGTACATGAATGTATAGTTAAAGGGACTATGCATATATTATAAACAGAGAGTAGCAGCAGCATAAAATAGGGGGTTGTTGTTGGGAGGGGCACACAATGCAAATAGTCCGGGTAGCCATTTGATTACCTGTTCAGGAGTCTTACGGCTCGGGGGTAAAAACTGTTGAGAAGTATTTTTTTCCTAGACTTGGCACTCCGGCACCAATGAGAATTGGGCAGTGCTCGGTCTGCCTTTTTCTGTAGTGCACAATCATGTCCTTAGTCTTGGTTATGTTGAGGGATAGGTTGTTATTCTGGCACCACATGGTCAGGTCTATGACCTCCTCCCTATAGGCTGTCTCGTCGTTGTCGGTGATCAGGCCTCCCACTGTTGTGTCGTCTACAAACTTAAGGATGGTGTTGGAGTCGTGCCTGGCCATGCAGTGAACAGGGACTACAGGAGGGGACTGAGCATGCACCCCTGGGGAGCTCCAGTGTTGAGGATCAGCGTGGCAGATGTTGCTACCTACCCTCACCACCTGGGGGCGGCTCGTCAGGAAGTCCAGGATCCAGTTGCAGAGGGATGTGTTTAGTCAGAGGATCCTTAGCTTAGTGATGAGCTTTGAGGGTACTATGGTGTTGAACGCTGAGCTGTAGTCAATGAATAGCATTCTCACATAAGTGTTCCTTTTGTCCAGGTGGGAAAGGGCAGTGTGGAGTGCAATAGAGATTGCATCATCTGTGGATCTGTTTGGGCGGTATGCAAATTTGTGTGGGTCTATGGTTTCTGGGATAATGGTGTTGATGTGAGCAATGACCAGCCTTTCAAAGCACTTCATGACTACGGATGTGAGTGCCACCGGTCTGTAGTCATTTAGGCAGGTTGCCTTTGTGTTCTTGGGCACAGGAACTATGGTGGTCCACAGACTCAATCAGGGACATGTTGAAAATGTGGGTGAAGACACCTGCCAGTTGGTCAGCACATGCCCAGAGCACACGTCCTGGTAATCCGTCTGGCCCCGCAGCCTTGTGTATGTTGACCTGTTTAAAGGTCTTACTCGCTTTGGCTACGGAGAGCGTGATCACACAGTCATCTGGAACAGCTGATGCTCTCATGCATTGTTGCTTTGTGTTGCTTGCCTTGAAGCAAGAATATAAGTGATTTAGCTTGTCTGGTAGGCTCATGTCACTAGGCAGCTCGCGGCTGTGCTTCCCTTTGTGCTCTGTAAAAGTTTGCAAGCCCTGCCACATAAGACGAGCGTCGGAGCCGGTGTAGTATGATTCAATCTTAGCCCTGTATTGACGCTTTGCCTGTTTGATGGTTCGTTGCAGGGCATAGCAGGATTTCTTGTAAGCTTCCGGGTTAGAGTCCCGCACCTTGAAAGTGGTAGCTCTACCCTTTAGCTCAGTGTGAATGCCTGTAATCCATGACTTCTGGTTGGGGTATGTACGTACAGTCACTGTGGGGATAACGTCCTCGATGCACTTATTGATAAAGCCAGTGACTGATGTGGTGTACTCCACAATGCCATCTGAAGAATCCCGGAACATGTTCCAGTCCTGTAGTCCTGTAGTTTAGCATCTGCTTCATCTGATCACTTTTTTATAGTCCGAGTCACTGGTGCTTCCTGCTTTAATTTGAGCTTGTAAGCAGGAATCAGGAGGATAGAGTTGTGGTCGGATTTACCAAATGGAGGGAGAGGGAGAGCTTTGTACGCATCTCTGTGTGTGGAGTACAGGTGATCTAGATTTTTTCTCCCTCAGGTTGCACATTTAACATGTTGATAGACATTTGGTAGAACTGATTTAAGTTTCCCTGCATTAAAGTCTCCAGCCACTAGGAGTGCCGCCTCTGGGTGAGTGGTTCCATGTTTGCTTATTTCCTTATACAGCTGACTGAGTGCGGTCTTAGTGCCAGCATCTGTCTGTGGTGGTAAATAAACAGCCATGAAAAGTATAGCTGAAACCTCTCTAGGCAAGTAGTGTGGCCTGCAATTTATCACAATATACTCTACTTCAGGCAGGCAAAATCTAGAGACTTCCTTAGATTTCTTGCACCAGCTGTTGTTTACAAATATGCACAGACCGCCCCCCCTCGTCTTACCTGAGTGTACTGTTCTATCTTGCTGGTGTAGTGTATATCCCGCTAGATAGGATATTACAGTTTTTGATGTCCCGTTGGTAGGATATTCGTGATCGTACCTCATCTAATTTATTGTCCAATGATTGCATGTTGGCGAGTAGTATTGATGGTAACGGCAGCTTTCCCACTCGCCTTCTCCGGGTCTTCACAAGGCATCCGGCTCTTTGTCCTCTGTACCTAAGTCGCTTCCTCTTGCAAATAAAGGGGATGTCGGTCCTGTTGGGTGTTTGGAGAATGTCCTGTGCTTCCTGCTTGTTGTTGAAAAAATCTTTATCTAATCCGAGGTGAGTGATCGCTGTCCTGATATTCAGAAGCTCTTTTTTTGCCGTAAGATGCAGTTGCAGAAACATTATGTACAAAATAAGTTACAAATAACGTGCAAAAAAACACATAACAGCACAATTGGTTGGGTGCCCGAAAAACTGCTGCCATTTCTTCCGGCGCCATTTTTTCTGACTTTGATTGGGAGTCCCATAGGGCGGTGCACAACTGGCACAGTGTTGTCCAGGTTTGGTAGGGGTAGGCCGTCATTGTAAATAAGAATTTGTTCTTAAACTGACTTGCGTAGTTAAATAAAGGTTACATTGTTGCCAATACAATAATGCAGAAAATACTTCACAAACCTTAACATAAACCATTAGTCAAATTGACCCCAGAATTAGTATATAAACGTAATACCTTTAAAAGCCCAGTGCAGTCAAAAACGTGATTTCTCTGTGTTTTATATACAGTGCCTTCGAAAAGTACCCCTTTACTTTTTCCACATTTTGTTTGGTTACAGTGTTATTCTAAAATATATATATTTAATCCCTCAATCTACACACAACCCCCCATAATGACAAAGCAAACCTTTAAAAAAAAATAAAAAACTGAAATATTGACATTTACATAATGGCAAAGTAAAAAGAGGTTTTTAGAAATATTACATTTACATAAGTATTCAGACACTTTATTCAGTACTTTGTTGAAGCACCTCTGGCAGCGATTACAGCCTCATGTCTTCTTGGGTATGAAGTTACAAGCTTGGCAAACCTGTATTTGTGGAGTTTCTCCCATTCTTCTCTGCAGATCCTCTCAAGCTCTATCAGGTTGGATGGGAAGCGTTGCTGCACGGCTATTTTCAGGTCTCTCCAGAGATGTTCGATCGGGCTCTAGCTGGGCCATTCAAGGACATTCAAAGACTTGTCCCGAAGCCTCTCCTGCGTTGTCTTGGCTGTGTGCTTAGAGTCGTTGTCCTGTTGGAAGGTGAACCTTCGCCCCAGTCTGAAGTCCTGAGCTCTCTGGAGCAGGTTTTCATCAAGGATCTCTCTACACTTTGCTCCTTCATCTTTCCCTCGGTCCTGACTAGACTCCCAGTCCCTGCTACTGAAAAACACCGCCACAGCATGATGCTGCCATCATGCTTCCCCGTAGGGATGGTGGTAGGTTTCCTCCAGACATGACGGTTGACATTTAGGCCAAAGACTTTCATCAGACCAGAGAATCTTGTTTCTTGTGGCCTGAGAGTCTTTAGGTGACTTTTGTCAAACTCCAAGCGGGCTGTCATGTGCCTTTGCTGAGGAGTGGCTTCCACCTGGCCACTAGGGAAAAGGGGGATACTTAGTCAGTTGTACAACTGAATGCCTTCAACTGAAATATGCCTTCCGCATTTAACCCAACCCCTGAATCAGAGAGGTGCAGGGGGCTGCCTTAATTGACATCCACATCTTCAGGAGCAGAATTACATATTTTTACTTTGACAGCTCAGGGATTCAATCCAGCAACCTTTTGGTTACTGGCCTAACGCTCTAACCACTAGGCTACCTGCCACCTCCTACCAGAAAGGCCTAATTGGGGTAGTGCTTCAGAGATGGTTGTCCTTCTGTAAGGTTTGCCCAACTCCACAGAGACACTCTAGAGCTCTGTCAGAGTGACCATCGGGTTCTTGGTCACCTCCCTGACCATGGCCCTTCTCCCCCGATTGCTCTTGGTGATTCCACACTTCTTCCATTTATGAATGATGGAGGCCACTGTGTTCTTGGGGACCTTCAATGCTGCAGAAATGTTTTGGTACCCTTCCCCAGATCTGTACCTCGACACAATCATGTCTCGGAGCTCTACGGACATTTCCTTCGACCTCATGGCTTGTTTTTTCTCTGACATGCACTGTCCTTACATAGTCAGGTGTGTGCCTTTCCAAATAATGTCCAATCAATTGAATTTACCACAGGTGGACTCCAATCAAGTTGTAGAAATATCTCAAGGATGATCAATGGAAACAGAATTCACCTGAGCTCAATTTCGAGTCTCATAGCAAAGGGTCTGAATACGTATGTAAATAATAATTGCTACTAATAATAATAGTAACGATTACCTGCTGCATTCAAAGATAACCAACCTACAGTACTAGACCAATATTCACTTGTGTCATGCTTGTTGTATTGAGTGATAAACATGGTAATGCATTCACCGATTGCACGTAAAGGAAGATACTTTTGCATATATATTGTATTTGCACACCCCTTCAAATGAGTGGATTCGGCTATTTCAGCCACACCCATTGCTGACATGTGTATAAAATCAACCACACAGCTATGCAAGCTCCATATACAAATATTGGCAGTAGAATGGCCTTACTGAAGAGCTCAGTGACTTTCAAAGTGGCACCGTCATAAGATTCCACCTTTCCAACAAGTCAGTTCGTCAAATTTCTGCCCTGCTAGAGCTGCCCGGTCAACCGTAAGTGCTTTTAATGTGAAGTGAAAATGTCTAGGAGCAATAACGGCTCAATCGCAAAGTGGTAGGCCACAGAACGGGACCGCTTAGTGCTGAAGCGTGTAATAAAAATCACCTGTCCTCGGGTGCAACACTCACTTCCGAATTCCAAACTACCTCTGGAAGTAACGACAGCACGAGAACTGTTTGTCGGGAGCTTCATGAAATGGGTTTCCATTGCCGAGCAGCTGCACACAAGCTGGAGTGGTGCCCTTTCCTGTTTCAGCATGACAATGCCCCCGTGCACAAAGCGAGGTCCATACAGAAACGGTTTGACGAGATCAGTGTGGAAGAACTTTACTGGCATGCACAGAGCCCTAACCTCAACCTCATCAAAGACCTTTGGGATGAATTGGAATGATGACTGAGAGCCAGGCCTAATCGCCCAACATCAGTGCGGCTGAATGGAAGCAAGTCCCTGCAGCAATGTTCCAACATCTAGTGGAAAGCCTTTCCAGAAGAGTGGAGGCTGTTATAGCAGCAAAGGTGGGACCAGCTCCATATTAATGCCAATGATTTTGGAATGAGATATTCGACTAGCAGGTGTCCACATACTTTTGGTCATGTAGTGTAGTTCATGCTTTGTTATCCAACTCATCTTGTGTCCTTTCTGTCATCCTGTGAACCCCGTTCATTGCTGCTCGTGGCTATATTTTGTACATACTTTTTTGAATGTATCCTTAAGTATATTTTGTGGACATTCAAATTAAATATTTTTTTGAAAGTACTATATACTTAAAGGAAAGTTTATTTTAATTTTTTGCCAAATCTCTGTTTGATTTTAAGGTTAGGGTTAGCTAACATGCTAAGTAGTTGCAAACTAACAAAAAACAGTAAGTAGTAAAAAAGTTGCTAATTATCTAAAAGGCTAAAGTTGTCTGTGATAAGATTCCAACTCGCAAGCTTTGGATTGCACCCACCCCAACCAACCACCCTACTTTAGTTTTTGCCTTAATTAGCCAAACTAATTTGAGTGTCCAAGATTTACATTTACTATGTTATATCTAGTCTATCACCTCAGGCTTGTTCTGCAGTATGTGGGCACACATAACACATAAACAAAGTCTTGAAAATCACCAATACATCCTTTTATTTAGATGTTGTACACTGGAAATTGTGTCATTACAAACTTTTTTATAGAATTGTTAAAAAAAAAAATTAAAAGCCCCTTTTTGTGATATCCAATTGATAGTTACAGTCATCTTGTCCCATCGCTGCAACTCCCGTACGGACTTGGGAGAGGCGAACATCGAGAGCCGTGCGTCCTTCAAAACACAACCGCACAATAAGGGTAGGTAACAACACATCAGTTACACTGATCCTCAACACGTGGGCCCCTCAGGGGTGCGTGCTCAGTCCCCTCCCTGTTCACTCATGACTGCATGGCCAGACACCAACACCATCATTAAGTTTGCCGATGACGCAACAGTGATCACCGACAAGACAGCCAATAGGGAGGAGGTCAGAGACCTGACCGTATGGTGAAAGGACAAAAACCTTTCCCTGAATCATTTTTTTTGGTTTATTTAACTAGGCCAGTATGTTACCAACAAATTTGAACTGCCTTGTTCAGGGGCAGAACGACAGATTTTTACCTTGTCTGCTCAGGGATTCAATCTTGCAACCTTTCGGGTACTAGTCCAACGCTCTAACCACTAGGCTACCTGCTGCCCCAATGTGATCAAGACAAAGGAGATGATTGTGGACTACAGGAAAACGAGGACCGAGCACTCACCCATTGTCAATCAGTAGAGTTTAACAACGGATGTAGGCTACATTACAAGTGTGTACGCACTCTCAACCATTGTGATATAATTAATTGGCACAACCATTGTTGGCAAATGTATTGCATATCTGTTGTTCCACCCGAGTATAGACGAAGCCAGTTAATGCTCCAATTCATGTCAGTCACACTAAATTTAAATATTAATTTGAGTGATCTTAATTTTACTTAACACGAAGTCATACAGTGCCTTAAGCCAGCACTTTTTCTTGGTCCACCCTGCTGGGGTCAGGGGGCTTCACGTTCCGGAATCGAGGACAAATGGAATGGAATATTAACTAAGTATGCATAATGTATAAAGATATCCACACAGTGAATTAATTGACCACATTTATTAATGAAAATGACATTTTAATGAAATATTTACCACCATTGTCTATACGGCACGCACAGTAATGGTGGCAGCTTTTGGTTTGCTGTGTATTTTAAAAACAATAGCACATAGTCATGGGCAATAACAGATATGGAAATCATTCTCAATCTAAGTAACATCTGTAAATGAATGAGACCAGGTGTGCCTCGTCTGATTGCTGATACTATCTTTGTATATTTTCTTTTGAAAATCTGCCACTGAACCACACACTTCTATCTAGTGAGAGCGAGAACACAACATTGCATCGTTAACTAGCTGGTTGTCCCATTGAAGTCAACATTACTTTCATGGGAGACCTTTTAGTATGGATAAAGGCTTGAAAGCAGGTAAATAGACAAAAGAGTGACACCACCACAGCTGCATGAATGTGTGATCTCTCCATATGTTCATTTATCAATTTCCAAGCCCAACTAACTAGACAGAACAGTGTTCAGGCTACCTTGTTGTCATTCAGTAAAGGTGTAGCTAGCTACTGTAACATTACTGTACTAGCTTACTGTAGCTTGCAGACTACAACCAAGCTAGATAACTACAAACAAACAATCCATTTCATCAACAGGCTTTTAGCCCTACTCCAGCACTTTGGATTTGAAACAATGCCTATGATGTTAAAGTGCAGACTATCAGCTTTAATTTGAAGGTATTTTCATCCATATCGGGTGAACCGTTTAGAAATTACAGCAGTTTTTGAACATAGTCTACCCATTTTAGGGGACGAAAAGTATTGGGACAAATTCACTTATGTGTATTAAATATCCGGAAACAACTTTATTGACCTCTAGAACTAGATCTATTCAATCTTCAACAAAACCCAAGTCAGTAATTAATTGAGGAAGTCATTATATATGCGCGCAAGTCTGTAAGTCAATCAATCAAATGTATTTATATAGCCCTTTTTACATCAACAGATGTCACAAAGTGCTATACAGAAAGCCTAAAACCCCAAACAGCAAGCAATGCAGATGTAGAAGCACTGTGGCCAGGAAAAACTCCCTGGAAAGGCAGGAACCTAGGAAGAAGTCACTTTGGATAAAGGTGTCATATATGATTATATATTTAATTCTTTAGAGTCTAAGACATTGGGGGAGGGGGGGGGTGCTAAGCTGACATATGGAATTGTTTTAAGATGGTCATACTATGTATCATTTAGCTATTTGATTTGGAATTTTAGGACCCCTTTAGGTATCAACAAAAATATATAAATACATGATTTGATAAAATATAGATTTTGGCCTTTGCTATTAAAACCAACATAAACGCATTGAATAATACATGCATAAATGGGAAAATAGACAGAAAATAAGAAATCATAAGAAACAAGGTTTTTGAAGTATCTGTCCTAAATCTAGGAGATATAAGAAAGCTCAGGAAACCTGTTTTTGCTTTGTCATTATGGGGTATTGTGTGTAGATATGAAGGGGGGGGAAACAATTTAATACATTTTAGTATAGGGCTGTTACATAACAAATGTGGGAAAGGTCAAGGGTCTGAATACTTTCTGAAGGCATTGTATATGTATTTGACACATATTTAATGTCCAGTGAGTCCAGTGACACTTGTGGGGGTTATAGAGCAAAATCGAGTTTTGTAGGTCAAACCGTTTGGACACTACAGACATTTTTGTGACCGATTTTTGGGATGTTCTGACAAACACCGCTCTAGCTCTGTCACCATCCACCACAAATGTGGAAGTACAACACTGGCGGATGCGGTGGACTGAGACGCATCCAATGTGTCCTGTTTGGCGCTTGCAATGCCAGGGTTGTTGGTTTGATTCCCATGGGGGACAGTATGAAAATGTATGCACTCACTACTGTAAATCACTATGGACAAGAGTGTCTACTAAAATGTAATGCAAAAAAACCTAATCTCTAGCTTGAACTGACACATTTTGATGGGGCGTCAATCGACTCTAGGGGATTAATTAAGAAATAAGGCCCAAGGGCGTGTGGTATATTGGTCATTATAAACACAATACAATATACAACCATACACTCCACCTGAATCTAAATACAGATTCGGATGCAAAACTGAAATATGTGGGCATCTCAGAAATGCATTCAAAAAAGCTTATAAGCCCACTTTAGTACAGCATCTGTAGCTTCAATGATTCCAAATGAATGATGTATATATAAATACTGTACTTATTTATCATTGTCCAACCACAGACTCCCATGATGCAGTGCTGCGGTTCAACGCAGCGCCCACCGTGGGGTACGAGAAAGACGTCGGCTCCAAGACCACCGTCCGCCTCCTTAACTCCCAGGTAAACACACGCACGCCTAGTATCTACGTTTAACCACACACCTACACAGTCATTTTTTGTTGTTGTTGAGTCAACTTAAAACAATCAAGGCAAACAGCTGCAATTCAATTTCTACTGAACTGAGTCATGGCGCTGGAGGGAATAGCAGCCATTTTACGGGCTCCTAACCAATTGTGCTATTTTGTGTTTTTTTGAGATTATCGTAACTTTTTTTGTACACAATATTTCCGTCATCGTTTCCTATGGCCGAAAAGAGCTTCTGGACATCAGAACAGCGATCATTAACCTAAATTTGGATGAGGTTAATGATCGCTTGAATAACCCAAAGAATTGAGTTACTTTCTCAGATGTGTTCTTGCTCATACGAGCACCACACTTCTTCTTCTCCCAGAGGAGAATGACATACCGCTCATCCTCGACCAGGCCCAAATCCCAGACACTTGAAAAAGGAAGAGGCGCCATTATAGAGGCCCGCGTGCGGCATACCTGACGAGACTATGTCTGAAAGTGGATAAACTGCCTCGACCCTCGTGCAATCACTGGAGAATTAACTGGACGAGCTCCATTGGAGACTATGCTATCAACGTGATCTGAAGAACTATAATATCCTATGTTTCTACGAGTCGTGGCTGGAAAAGGACATGGAACATTTTAATCTAGCTTTTTTTTCTGGCCACCGATACCTTAAAAAAAAGGTAAGGGCATGGTACAGAAAACCAATCAGTATCTGGTGTAACCGCCATTTGCCTCATGCAGCACGACACATCTTCTTCACAAAGAGTTGATCAGGCTGTTGATTGTGGCCTGTGGAATGTTGTCCCACTCCTCTTCAATGGCTGTGCGAAGTTGCTGGATATTGGCGGGAACTGGGACATGTTGTTGGACATTTCTATCCAGAGCATCCCAAACATGCTTAATGGGTGACATGTCTGGTGAGTATGCAGACCATGGAAGAATTGGAACATTTTCAGCTTCCAGGAATTGTGTATAGATCCTTACTACATGGGGCCGTGGATTATCATGCTGAATCATGAGGTGATGGCGGCAGATGAATGGCACGACAATGGGCCTCAGGATCTTGTCACGGTATCTCTGTGCATTCAAATCGCCATCGATAAAATGCAATTGTGTACGTTGTCTGTAGCTTATGCCTTCCCATACCATAACCCCAACTCCACCATAGGGCACTCTGTTCACAATGTTGACATCAGCAAACCGCTCTCCCACACATGGTCTGTGGTTGTGAGGCCAGTTGGACGTAATTCCAAATTCTCTAAAACAACATTAGAGGCAGCTTATTGTGTTGGGTGACAAAACTGCACATTTTATTGTCCCCAGCACAAGGTGCACCTTTGTAATGATCATGCTGTTTAATCAGCTTCTTGATATGCCACACCTGTCAGGTGGATGGATCATCTTGGCAAAGTACAAATGCTCACTAACAGTAATTTAAACAAATTTGAGCACAAACATTTCTGGGATCTTTTATTTCAACTCATGAAAAATGGGAACAACACGTTACATGTTGCGTTTATATTTTTGATCAGTGTATTTACCAAAAGAGTTTAAATCTATAGTTTTCGTACTGGTCTTCTTACCACCACAAACCCATTGCTGGCACGAAGATCGCACTCAACAAGCTGTATAGGGCCATAAGCAAACAAGAAAATGCTCACCCAGAGGCGGCGCTTCTAGTGTACGTTATTTTAATGCAGGAAAACTTAAATCCATTTTACCTAATTTCTTCCAGCATGTCATCTGTGCAGTAGAGGTGAAAAAACTATAGATTAACTTTACGCCACACACAGAGACGCACACAAAGCTAACTCTATTCTCCTGAATCCTGCTCACAAGCAAAACAAACAGGAGTACCAGTGATGCGCTCAATACGGAAGCGGGCCTATCAGATGAGCGAAATGCCTTCCATGCTCACTTCATGGCAACCAACACTGAACCGTGCATGAGAGCACCAGCTGTTCTGGATGACTGTGTGATCACGCTCTCTGTAGCCGATGCGAGTAAGACCTTTAAACAGACTAACATTCATAAAACAGATTACCAGGACGTGTACTTAGAGCATGCACTCTCCCTGACCCAGTCTGTAATACCTACATGTTTCAAGCAGACCACCAAAGTCCCTATGCCAAAGAATGCCAAGGTAACCTGTCTAAATGACTATCGCTACATAGCACTCACATCTGTAGCCATTAAATGCTTTGAAAGGTTGGTCATGGCTCACAACACCATCATCCCAAACATCCTGGACCCACTCCCAATTCACATACCTCCCCAACAGATCCACAGATGACGCAATCGCTAATGCACTCCACACTGCCCTTTCCCACCTGGACAAAAGGAACACCTACGCGAGAATGGTTTTCATTGACCACCCAACTTGTTGTGGGAAGCTTGTGGAAGGCTACCCAAAACGTTTGACCCAAGTTAAACAATTTAAAGGCAATGCTACCAAATACTAATTAAGTGCATGTAAACATCTGACCCACTGGGAATATGATGAAATAAATAAAAGCTTAAATAAATCATTCTCTCTACTATTTCACTTTCTTAAAATAAAGTGGTTATCCTAACTGACCTAAGACAGGGAATTTTTACTAGGATTAAATGTCAGAAATTGTGAAAAACTGAGTTTAAATGTATTTGGGTAAGGTGTGTGTAAACTTCCGACTTCAACTGTATATCGACGGGGCTGTAGTGGATCGGGTTGACAGCTTCAAGTTCCTCGGTGTCCACATCACTAAGGACCTATCATGGTCCAAACACACCAACACAGTCTTGAATGCAACAACAATGCCTCTTTCTCCTGAGTAGGCTGAAAAGATTTGTCATGAGCCCTCAGATCCTCGAAAGTTCCACAGCTGAACCATTGAAAGCATCTTGACTGGCTGAACCACTGCTTGGTATGGCAACTGCTTGGCTGTAAGGCGCTACAGAGGGTAATTCGGACAACCCTGTACGTCACTGGGGCCAAGCTCCCTGCCCTCCAGGACCTCTATACCAGGTGGTGTAATAAAAGGCCTTAAAAATTGTCAAAGATTCCAGCCACCCAAGTCATACACTGTTCTCTCTGCTACTGCACATCAGGCGATACCTCAGCGCCAAGTCTGGAACCAAAACGCTCCTGAACAGCTTCTACCCCCAAGCCATAAGACTGCTGAACAGTTAATCAAGTGGCTACCCTGACTATTTGCACTGACTCTCTAGCACCGGCTCTATGCACACTCACTGGACTCCATCCACACACTCAGACATGCTACATTGTCACACCATAACACACATACATTCACACACACAAAACACACAACTTGTACTTACTTTTTAACTTTGCATTGTTGGGAAATGGCTCATAAGTAAGCATTTCATGGTAAAGTCTACACCTGTTCTATTTGGCGCATGTGACAATTAACATGTTATTTGATTAGTTCACTCAACTTTGGGGCAGAAAGGTTTTGCTAACTTTAGGGATCTGCATCTTTCCCTTTCATATGTATCTAGCTAGATACATGGCCTCCTATACAATACAGGAATGATACATTTTAGTTTGAACTTTGAATTTAAGACTTTAAGAACTTTTTAATGCTACTTGCAATGCAATTTTGAGGTCTGCGCACGTCAGAAACCTAGAGAGGTCATCCATAGTGTCATTAAATGTGAAGACTGTTATTTTAACAAATCAATGCTCTGTGTGTAACTATTATTATGTGATTAAATTAATAATGTAAACTTTAATTAACTAGGAAGTTGGGGCACCACGGACAAATGTTTACAGAGTCTCTATTTCCCGAATCGACTCTTCGGATATTTTCATATCTTATCTTAGTCTTCCATTAATGATTATTAATTGTTACCTCATTAGTCTCATTCCATACGTCGTAAAATTATTGGTTATCTGCACAAACCCTAGTTTCCATAATGAATCAGCATATTCAAATTGGCTTAATTGTATATTAACTATCTAAATAATCACAGAAATACATAAAACAAACATTAAATGTTGGTTACTAACAATGATAGGAATGTCCCGTAGTCAGATATGATGGCTTGGTAGACAAAGGGAAGGGGTGGGGTGGGGACTGAGAGAGTGGGAAAGACAAAATGCATTCACTACATACAGTCTATAATTCTATTCATTGACATGGTATACCTTTGCACATGAACAGCCACTAATTTGAGAATAATTGCAATTTATATATTTACACCAGTATGTCGTTGTTGTCTTCTCTGTTGGAATCCTCAATCGTCCTTTAGGGTTCATCAGAGTCTCTGGTTAACTTTCCCAGAAGTTGCAATGTCTTTTGTGGTTGTAGGTGGTTAGAATGAATACTTCCGAGTACCATTCGGAAATGTTCTAATAGAATAGATGCTTCGGCGGTTGTCAGTATTCTCATTGTAGACTTACATCATTTCTAGCTGCAGACGAGTAATTCTACGTCTAAGATTTGCTCTTATTCTGTAGTGATCGATAGTCTCAGAGTTGAACCATTTCCAGCCGTGTAGCAAATTCTCCACGTGGTATGGAAACTGAGCTGCACTTTCTAACCTCCTGCCAAATATATGACCATATTAGAAACACATATTTCCCTCAGACTACACAGATTTTGAAAACAAACCCAATGTTGATAAACTCTCATATCTACTGGGTGAAATGCCACAGTGTGACATTACAGCAGCAAGATTTGTGACCTGTTGCCACAAGAAAAGGGCAACCAGTGAAGAACAAATACCATTGTAAATACAACACATATTTACGTTTATTTATTTTCCCTTTGCACATCGTTACAACACTGTATATATACATAATATGACATGTGTAATGTCTTCATTCTTCTGGATCTTCTGTGAGTGTAATGTTTATTGTTTATTTCACTTTTGTATATTATCTACTTCACTTGCTTTGGCAATATTAACCTATGTTTCCCATGCCAATAAAGCCCCTTGAAGTGAATTGGGAGAGGGGGGGCTATGATCCTCCCCCCAGGGCACGTCATGACAATAGCTAACATACAGTGCCTTCGGAAAGTATTCAGACGACTTGACTTTTTCCACATTTTGTTACGTGACAGCCTTATTCTAAAATGGATTAAATAAATAAAAATCCTCAGCAATCTACCAACAATACCTCACAATGACAAAGTGAAAACAATTTTTTGAAATCGAAATTGAGCTCAGGTGCATTCTGTTTCCATTGATCATCCTTGAGATGTTTCTACAACTTGATTGGAGTCCACCTGTGGAAAATTCAATTGATTGGACCTGATTTGGACGGGCACACACCTGTCTATAAGGTCCCACAGCTGACGGTGCAAATCAGAGCAAAAACCAAGCCATGGGGCGGCAATTAGCCTAGTGGTTAGATGGTCGGTCCAGTAACCGAAAGGTTGCTAAACTGAGCAAAAAAAGAAACCCTGTCAGGACCCTGTCTTTTATTTATTTTTATTTTACCTTTATTTAACTAGGCAAGTCAGTTAAGAACAAATTCTTATTTTCAATGATGGCCTAGGAACAGTGGGCTAACTGCCTTGTTCAGGGGCAGAATGACAGATTTTTACCTTGTCAGCATGGTGATTTGATTTAGCAACCTTTCGGTTACTAGTCCAACGCTCTAACCACTACGCTACCTGCCGTCTTTCAAAGATAACTTGTAAAAATCCAAATAACTTCACAAATCTTCATTGTAAAGGGTTTAACACTGTTTCCCATGCTTTTACAATGAACCATAAACAATTAATGAACATGCACCTGTTGAACAGTCGTTATTAAGACACTAACAACTTACAAAGAGTAGACTGTTAAGGTCACAGTTATGAAAACTTAGGACACTAAAGAGGCCTTTCTACTGGCTCTGAAACACAAAAAGAAAGATGCCCAGGAACCCTACTCATCTGCATGAACGTGCCTTAGGCATGCTAAAAGGAGGCATGAGGACTGCAAATGTGGCCAGGGAAACAAATTGCATTGTCCGTACTGTGAGATGCCTAAGACAGCGCTACAGGGAGGCAGGATGAACAGCTGATCATCCTCGCAGTGGCAGACCATGTCTGCACGGGATCGGTGCATCACACCTGCGGGACAGGTACAGGATGGCAACAACAACTGCCCGAGTTACACCAGGAACGCACAATCATCTCCATTAGTGGTCAGACTGTCCTCAGTAGGCTGAGAGAGGCTGGACTGAGAGCTTGTAGGCCTGTTGTAAAGGCAGGTCCTCACCAGACATCACCGGCAACAACGTCATCTATGGACACAAACTCACCGTCACTGGACCAGATATAACTGGCAAAAAGTGCTCTTCACTGAAGAGTGGCGGTTTTGTCACAACTGGGGTGACGGTCGAATTCGCATTTTTTGACAAAGGAGTAAGCATTTCACAGAGACCTGTACTCTGGAGCAGGATCGATTTGTAGATGGAGGGTCTGTCATGGTCTGGGGTGTGTCACAGCATCATCGGACTGAGCTTGTTGTCATTGCAGGCAATCTCAACGCCATGCATTACAGGGAAGACATCCTCCTCCCTCATGTGGTACCCTTCCTGCAGGCTCATCCTGACATGACCCTCCAGCATGACAATGCCACCAGCCATACTGCTCGTTCTGTATGTGATTTCCTGCAAGACAGGAATGTCAGTGTTCTGCCATGGCCAGCGAAGAGCCCGGATCTCAATTCCATTGAGCACGTCTGGGACCTGCTGGATCGGAGGATGAGGGCTTGGGCCATTCCCCCCAGAAATGTCCGGGAACTTGCAGGTGCCTTGATGGAAGAGTGGGGTAACATCTCACAGCATGAACTAGCAAATCTGGTGCAGTCCATGAGGAGGAGATGCACTGCAGTACTTAATGCAGCTGGTGGCCGCACCAGATACTGACTGTTACTTTTCATTTTGACCCCCACTTTGGTCAGGGACACATTATTCCATTTCTGTTAGTCACACGTCTGTGGAACTTGCTCAGTTTGTCTCAGTTGTTGAATCTTGTTATGTTCTTACAAATATATACACATGTTAAGTTTTCTGAAAATAAATGCAGTTGACAGTGAAAGGACATTTCTTTTTTTGCTGAGTTTAGTTCGAATCCCAGAGCTGACAAGGTAAAAATCTCTCCTTCTGCCCCGAACAAGGCAGTTAACCCACTGTTCCTATGCCGTCATTGTAAATAAGAATTTGTTTTTAACTGACTTGCCTAGTTAAATAAAGGATAAATAAAAAATCATGAGGTGGAAGGAATTGTCCATAGAGCTCTGAGGCAGGATCGTGTCGAGACACAGATCTGGGGAAGGGTTCCAAAACATTTATGCAACATTGAAGGTCCCCAAAAACACAGTTACTTCTATAATTTTTCAATGGAATAAGTTTGTAACCACTAAGACTCATCCTAGAGCTGGCAACACTGAGCAATCGGGGTAGAAGGGCATAGGTCAGGGAGGTTACCAAGAACCTGATGTTCACCCTAACAGGTTCTCCCATCTCCATTCCAGAGAACAACCATCTCTGCAGCACTCCACCAATTAGGCCTTTACAGTAGAGTGGCCAGACGGAAGCCACTCCTCAGTAAAAGGCACATGACAGCCCGCATGGAGTTTCCCAAAAGGAAACCATGAGAAACTAAATTATTTGGCCTGAATGCCAAGCCTCACTTCTGGAGGAAACTTGGTATAACCCCTACGGTGAAGTATGGTGGTGGCAGCATCATGCTGTGGGAATGTTTTTCAGTGGCAGGAACTGGGGGACTGGTCAGGATCAAGGCAAAGATGAATGGAGCAAAGTACATTGAGATCCTTGATGACAACCTGCTCCAGAGCGCTCAAGACCTTAGACTGAGGTGAAGGTTCACCTTCCAACAGAACAACGACCCTAAGCACACAGCCAAGACAACGCAGGAGTGGCTTCGGGACAAGTCTCTGAATGTCTAGTTGCCCAGCTAGAGCCAGAACTTGCACCCGATCGAACATCTCTGGAGAGACCTGAAAATAGCTGTGCAACAACGCTCCCCATCCAACCTGACAGCTTGAGAGGATCTGCAGAGAAGAATGGGAGAAACTACCAAAATACCGGTGTGCCAAGCGTGTAGCGTCATACCGAAGAATACTCGAGGCTGTATTCGCTGCCAAAGGTGCTTCAGCAAAGTACTTAGTAAAGGGACATCTATCCACTGGGATTTTTGACCATTCGTCAAGGAAAAACTGCTCCAGCTCCTTCAAGTTGGATGGGTTCCGCTGGTGTACTTTAAGTCATACCACAGATTTTCAATTAGATTGAGGTCTGTGCTTTGACTAGGCCATTCCAGGACATTTAAATGTTTCCCCTTAAACTATTCAGTGTTGCTTTAGCAGTATGCTTAGGGTCATTGTCCTGCTGGAAGGTGAACCTCCACCCCAGTCTCAAATCTCTTGAAGACAAACAGGTTTGTTTCCCTCAAGAATTTCCCTGTATATACCGCCATCCATCACTCCTTCAATTCTTACCAGTTTCCCAGTCCCTGTCGATGAAAAACATACCCACAGCATGATGCTGCCACCACAATGCTTCTCTGTGGGGATGGTATTCTCAGGGTGATGAGGGGTGTTGGGTTTGCACCCGACATAGCATTTTCCCTGATGGCCAAAAAGCTATATTTTAGTCTCATCTGACCAGAGTACCTTCTTCCATATTTTTGTGGAGTCTCCGACATTGCTTATTTTTTTCTTTAAGGAAATACTTTTTTCTGGCCACTCTTCCGTAAAGCCCAGCTCTGTGGAGTGTACGGCTTAAAGTGGTCCTATGGACAGATACTCCAATCTCCGCTGTGGAGCTTTATAGCTCCTTCTGGGTTATCTTTGGTCTCTTTGTTGCCTCTCTGATTATTGCTCTCCTTGCCTGGTCCGTGAGTTTCGGTGGGCGGCCCTCTCTTGGCAGGTTTGTTGTGGTGCCATATTCTTTCCATTTTTTAATAATGGATTTAATGGTGCTCCGTGGGCTGTTCAAAGTTTCAGATATTTGTTTATAACCCAACCTTGATCTGTAATTCTCCACAACTTTGTCCCTGACCTGTTTGGAGAGCTATTTGATCTTCATGGTGCCGCTTGCTTGGTGGTGCCCCTTGCTTAGTGGTGTTGCAGACTCTGGGGCATTTCAGAACAGGTACTGTTCAGGTACTGAGATCATGTGACAGAACATGTGACACTTAGATTGCACACAGGTGGACTTTATTTAACTAATTATGTGACCTCTGAAGGTAATTGGTTGCACTAGATCTTATTTAGGGCCTTTATAGCAAAAGGGGTGAATAAATATGCACGCACCACTTTTCCGTTTTTATATATATATATTTTTTTAATTAATTTTTTAAAATTTCACTTCACCATTGTGGACTATACATGACATCCAAATAAAAATGCAAAATCCAAATAAAACAAAGTAAGAAAAATGCCAAGGGAGTGAATCCTTTTGCAAGGCTTCTTTTGCTCACTTGATTCCTTTTGTGTGTCTTGCTTTGGCCACTCATATGAATACAGTATTTATTTGAACTTGAATATGTAGCTTGGTTTGAGATGAAAGATGATTGTTACTGAGTGGTGGCCAGTGCGGGTATACTGTTATTCATTTGATTATTTATGAGAGTTACATTCTTGCTAATATGGCTGGTGTCGGGTCTGACCTTAGCCATTTAGAGGTACAAACAGACATTGACCAAGGGCAAGATGAAGCAGGCCAAGATACACCGCACTTCATCCCTGGGCTTGGTGTTATCTTTTGAAATCCTGTGGCTGAAATATTATCACTTGAGTGAGTTGTATCTGGAGAGTTCTGAAGAGTATGTTGATGATGGTGGTAGAAATGTCAATGATGCCAAACTTATTACTACAGTTGATTTGGAAGAAGTCAACAACCTTGTCAAATAATTCCAAGACTCTGAATAGTGTTTTCAAGGCTTCTCCGGAAAGCGCTGTGAACAGAAATACCAGCCTCATAGAGTAGGTGGAGCAAAAATTTGAGGGCATGGTAGTGACATTGAAAAACTCATGAGCCCAATTGGAGAAAGCAGTGGTGGAATGTATGCTCAGAAGAGAGGAGAAATGGAACAAGGAGATCTCTAAAGTGAAATCCACAAGCACCCCATCCTCTAATATAACTTTCTGCTGTCATACCCCTGATGTGAGTGGTATACCAAGAGAAGATGCATCACGCTCCCATTCCATGTACTCAAAGCCCCCCATCCGTATGGAGTTTTCTACGTTTAGTGAAACAAGGGATACTACAGAGGTTTGGAATTTCATTGAACAGTGTGAAAACTTCCTGTCACTGATACCTGTTTCTGATGCAGAGCTGGTTGCAACCTTGTCCGCAGTCCTCACAGGCTCTGTCAGGAGCTGATGGATAGCTGAGAAAAAAAACAAGATTAACAACTGGGCAGAATTCAAGTGTTCCTGGCTGCTTTCTTACCACCAAAAACTATAAGCCCACTGTGCCTATTTTATGGACAAGGACATCCCATCCAGCCAAACCTTCCCCTAATCCGAACGATGCTGGACCAATTGTGCACCGCCCTATGGGACTCCAAATCACAGTCAGATGTGATACAGCCAGGATTCAAACCAGGGACTGTAGTGATGTCTCTTGCACTAAGATGCAGTGCCTTAGACCACTGCGCAACTCAGAAGTCATGACCCATATGACCAATATATATTGTCCTGCTAATAGCCCATCCTAGAACCGTTGTTTGCAGAATTCACAGCCTGCTCCGCTTGTGAAAAACAGGGTTAATAATAATAATACTTTTCCCCTTCCACATGTAAGGGAATACCCCCCTGAAATGGACAAAAATGAATGGGAAGTCATTGGCATTGGACAAACCATATACACAGTGTCCAATACCACCCAATTCGGCGTTGATTCGTGTAAAGTTGATTGCAAATGCCACATGGCAAATGCCAGTTGTAACACTTTAAAAATCCAACAGGTGGCGAGTGCGTTCCACCTTTGTTTTTCATATTGGAAATGCAACACAAGTCAACATCCAAAAGCAAAATTTTGAAAAAGTGAAGTTTTTTTATCACCCCCAAAAAAAGTGCTTTCTGGACCGTTTTTCGAAATTCTTTCGTTTTTTTTTGTCAATTACACATGTGTAAGAACTGTATGAATATACTTTTAACCAATTTTATTATCATAATTTTTTTTTTAAATTGTACTTGCGCATAAGGAATATGTTTTGTCCATTTGCAATATGATTTCATAGGAAGTCAAAAGTCAAAAGTCAAAAATAGCAAAATTTTATTAAAAAAAACTCCCACACCCTTAAAAAAGTGCTTTCTGGACCGTTTTTCAAAATTATTTCGATTTTTGTGTCAATTACACATGTATAAGAACTGTATCAACATACTTTAGTCATATTTTATTATCATTTGTGCATAAGGAATATGTTTTCTCCATTTGGAATATGATTTCATAGGAAGTCAAAGGTCGAAAATGTTAACTTTTTTAAAAAAACGTATCACCCTCGTAAAAAAGTGCTTTCTGGACCGTTTTTCGAAATTGTTTCGATTTTATGTCAATTAATCATGTGTAAGAACTGTATGAATATACATTTGTAAAATTGTATTATCATAATTATTTTTTTTACTTGTGCATAAGGCATATGATTTGTCCATTTGCAATATGATTTCATAGGAAGTCAAAAGTCACTTTTTGGGGGCCAAATGCCATAAGAAATTTTACATGCTCAAAAATCCTGCAGAAATGCAAAATTGACTGGCCAGATGAACACAGGATGGCCGGGCAGTGATAGTTGCTCCTTTCCATCGCTCGTTGTGTTGACTTCATCGTGTCCGTTTGGTGATGTTTTTTCACTGTTGAATCATATTGCAAGTGCACGTGCATTTGCAATATGTTTCAATGGGAATTTACCATCACAAATTTGTCATGCTCAAAAATCCTGCAGGAATGCAAAATTGACTGGCCTGATGAACACAGGATGGCCGGGCAGTGATAGTTGCTCCTTTCCATCGCTCGTTGTGTTGACTTCATCATGTCCATTTGGTGATGTTTTTTCACTGTTGAATCATATTGCAAGTGCACGTGCATTTGCAATATGTTTCAATGGGCATTTACCATCACGAATTTGTCATGCTCAAAAATCCTGCAGGAATGCAAAATTGACTGGCCTGATGAACACAGGATGGCCGGGCAGTGATAGTTGCTCCTTTCCATCGCTCGTTGTGTTGACTTCATCATGTCCATTTGGTGATGTTTTTTCACTGTTGAATCATATTGCAAGTGCACGTGCATTTGCAATATGTTTCAATGGGCATTTACCATCACGAATTTGTTATGCTCAAAAATCCTGCAGGAATGCAAAATTGACTGGCCTGATGAACACAGGATGGCCGGGCAGTGATAGTTGCTCCTTTCCATCGCTCGTTGTGTTGACTTCATCATGTCCATTTGGTGATGTTTTTTCACTGTTGAATCATATTGCAAGTGCACGTGCATTTGCAATATGATTCAATGGGCATTTACCATCACGAATTTGTCATGCTCAAAAATCCTGCAGAAATGCAACATTGACTGGCCCGATGAACTCGGGATGGCTGGGCAGTGATTCTGGTTCCTCTCCATCGCTTGTTAGGGTTGATTTCAGAATGTCACTTTGGTGGTGGTACCTCACTGTTTAAACATATTGCAAATGGACAAGAGTCACCAGCAAGTCACCGTCCTTCAGTCAATTAGATATCATTCTGACACCAAACTGATACAAACTGACACCAAACCCACTTTTTCCAACTCGTTTAGTAGCCAACTATCACATACTTCAGAGCTGGCCCAAAATTCACAACGCTTTCGGTTCAAACCATTAAAAAAAACGTAAAACACATAGTTACATTCTAGCTGCGGGTTCTGATATTATG